>NC_134696.1:4322720-4431296 GCF_050947455.1 Rhinoderma darwinii
GATCCTTGAAGGCACTTCAATCATTAAACTCCATCGTTTCCTTATTAGGTCTGGACCCCTTACCCTACAGCCGTTCTGCACCTGACCCGAGGGCACCAACCATGTCCAAGACCTCTCTCTCCCTTCCTGGGGACCCTGCCCATCAGGAATATATATGAGCTGGGTAACCACTCCCCAGCCCCTCCAATACTATCCCGGGTTAAACGCCCCGAGTTCTCTTGCAACAATCTCCATTGTTGCTTCTCCTTCTCATTCCGTGCCTCCAAAGACCCCTCCTCCTACCGCCACGACAATCATGTGTGACCCCTTACACATGATTGTCCCTCCACAACTGCAGGGCTTTCTCCATGCCCTCCTTAATGTCCAAGGTCCACATATCCAGACCCACCTCGTTTAGATGAACACCATCCGCCCTGAGGAAACCTACCTCTCTACCCTCCAACTCCTTATGCCTCACCACAACACCGCCATTGCGTGCCACAAACCTGCCAACTACCTTGTTGACCTTTGCTCGCGCTTTGTTTAAGCTATGTATGGAACGTGCCTGCCGCCACACCTTGCGAGCCACAATATCAGACCATACAATAACCACTCCTGGGAACGCCGACCACAACCGCAAAAGGTCAATCTTCACATCCCTCACTAAATCCCTGGACGACCGAATGCCCAAATCATTGCCGCCAAGGTGCACCACTAAGATATCCGGCGCCCTGTCCAATCCCGCATAAAATTGTACCTCTGGTAACAGCCTACACCACAGCATGCCCCGCAGGCCCAACCATCTGACCTGCACCTCTGCGTGATCCATGCCCAACTGCCGTCCGGCCGGACGAACATCAGCACGCACACCTCCCCAGTGTACGTAGGAGTGCCCCATGATCCAAATCAAGCAGGGACCTGCACCTAAAACAACACAAAACAACAACGTAACTACTCCATATCCACCTCCAGCACATCTTATCACCACCGCCTCAAAGCAAGTGAGGCCGCACATACAACCTGTATCTGTCTGACTCCCACCTACCAATCTTCTTAACCATCGCCGGGGATAAACCCCACCGAGCTGCTTCCGTAGCTGCGCCAATTCTAAAGGAATGAGAGCTAAAACCTGCTCCCCCTCTGCCGGACAACAGGATACATTTTTTGAACACCTGTGAAAACTGGAATTTTGACAGAGACAGCCCGTCTGCATGAACCAACAAGGATGCCGGGCCCTCAGGCCTCACCGCAACAAACTCCCGAAAACAGCGGACCGGGCACACCCGCGACCCTGGTAACTCATACAAACGCACCACAAAACCTCTCCCCTCCTGATCTGTCTTAGATCTACGGAGCAAACAAGAAAGGCAGGAGCCATCCAAATCCACATCAGCATACAATAAACCCCCTGCCACACTCTTACTGGCCGACACCAACTCCGATATCCGGAACGCCCCAAAGAAAGCCAAAGAAAAGGCCAGTGTAAATAGCCGCACTTCAAATGCTGAAACACAAACCTCCCTCAACAATTCACAAATCGCTACCAACAGCTCAAATGACACCGGCTTCCTGAGATCCCTAACTGCGGAACCCCTCCTGAAACCCTTCATTGCCTGCCGCACCAGAAAGGACTTAGTCACGTCCTCCTCACCTTTCTTCTTAAACCAAAAAGCCAAGGCCGACAAACTGCGAGCGACCATTGCTGCAGACGACCCCTCACTGTACGCATTTCCTATAAAATACAGCACACACGCCTGCCGATCTGCAATACCTGCCTGCGCATTTTCCAACAACGTCTCCCATACTTGCCACACCGCACTGTACCTCTGCCACGTGACCGCACTAACCGACCTTTCCACAAGCGACATCGCCATTGTCACACCACCTTCCACAGATGCTCTGGACAAGGCAGGCCATGAGACTCCGCCCCCGGCGCCAGCAGACGAAACCTGTCCCACTGTTGACGAGAAAGGGAATCAGCCACAGAATTCAGCACCCCAGGAATATGCACTGCCACAAAATGCGCATTCAACATCAGACCTCTCAAAACTAAATGTCGCAATAGTCGCACGACTGGCGGAGAATTAGCTGTCTGCGCATTAACAGCCTGAACGACACCTAGATTGTCACATACGAAACGCACTCTCCGGTCCCGCAGACAATCCCCCCACAACTCCGCAGCCACCACAATCGGGAACAATTCCAGCAGAGCCAAGTTACGGACAAAACCACATTCATGCCATGTATCAGGCCAAACTCCTGCACACCACTGCCCCTGGAAATAAGCCCCAAATCCACATGCACCTGATGCATCAGTATACAGCTCCAAGTCCACACTAGACACCGGCTGATACATGAGCACCGACCGCCCATTATAGGTCTGCAAAAACTCCCCCCACACCAACAAGTCAGCTTTCAACTCCGCCGACAACCTAATGAAATGATGAGGGGAATGCACCCCTGCGGTAGCATTCGCCAACCGCCTGCAAAACACCCGCCCCATGGGCATAATCCTACAAGCGAAATTCAAATGCCCCAACAAGGATTGCAAGTCCCGCAATTGTATCTTCTTCCTGCGCAGCGCACTCGCCACCAACTCTCTCATCTCCAGCAACTTATCATCAGGCAAGCGACACTCCATGTTATCTGAATCAATCATGATTCCCAAAAACTTAATGACCGTCGTGGGTCCCTCAGTTTTCTCAGGCGCCAAAGGTACCCCAAAATCCATTGCCACTCTCTCCATAGTGTGTAGCAATCCTGCACACACATAGGTACCCGGCGGACCGATAAACAGGAAATCATCCAGATAATGTAGGGCAGATTGCACCTGCGCCTCCCGACGGACCACCCACTCCAAAAACGTGCTAAACATCTCAAAATAAGCGCATGAAATGGAGCAGCCCATCGGGAGGCAACAATCCACAAAATATTCCTCCTGCCAATAACATCCCAGCAAACAAAAACTATCCGGATGCACCGGCAATAAACGAAAAGCGGCCTCAATGTCAGTTTTCGCTAACAGAGAGCCCTTCCCGTATTTCCGAACCCAAACAACCGCCGCATCAAAGTTAGTGTAACTGACCGCGCACAGGGCCGGATCAATGCCGTCATTCACCGACTCGCCTTCCGGATAAGACAAGTGATGAATAAGGCGGAATTTATTCACCTCCTTTTTTGGAACCAAACCTAACGGGGAAACACGCAAATTCTGAACAGGCGGGGAGGAAAACGGCCCCGCCATGCGGCCCAAAGCCACCTCCTTCAGCAGCTTATCCGTAACCAGATCAGGCCGCGCCAAAGCAGACGACAAATTACGGACTACCCCGTCACGTCCAACCGACGTACAAGGAATCCGAAAACCTTCTGAAAATCCTAACCACAACAAATCCGCCACTTTCTTATTTGGATAGCCCCTTAAAAACGGGAGCATCCTTTCCACCCTCACCGGCGTCGCCCCTCTTCTGCTCAGCATCTCCCTGCCTGCCCTTATGCTTCTTGAAGCATCTGGACAAACCATGGGCGCCTCCGCAACCGGAGCACTCGTGCTTGTACCTACAATCTGGGCCGAACTTGCAATGCCCCTCATTATACTGCCAGCAACACCCCTTTCCTGAGGATCCTGACCGACCCGCTGCTGACCCCTGACCGCCGGCCGCATCACGAAAGGGCTGCTGCCCCTGTTTTGGCGCAGACATCAGACGCATCCATAAACTGATATCCTTGTGATCCCATCGCAACGACGGGCGCACCGACTTCCGCTGACGAAACTGTTCGTCATACCGCAACCACGCATTACCACCGTATACACGATACGCCTCCCCTACCGAATCCATATAACAGAATAGCGCCGAACAGTTCTCCGGCGCCTTCTCACCCACCACACTAGCCAAGATAGCGAAGGCCTGCAGCCAATTCGCAAAAGTCCGTGGAATCAAACGATACCGCCGCCGCTCCTCCTCCTCCTTCTTACTTTCATCCGGTTTCCACCGGTCCAAATTAAACTTCTCTAACGGCAGCAAAGAAAAAATCTCAACATATTCATCTTTCCATATCTTTTCCCTAATCTCCACCTTCAAATGTGCCCCCAGCGGGCCCTCAAAACACACATATAAACCTCACCTTTAGCGGCGTCAGCCAAACGCACATCCTCCACCACCTTCTTAGCTGTACTAGCCGCCTCGTCAACTGCTTTTCCCACAGCCACTACGGCACCCACAACCGGCGCCACTTCACTAACACCCGCAATCACTGCCGCAGCTGCACCAGAAATCGCCTCATTAGCAACCGCACTCCCTGCCGCACTAGCCGACGCCTCACTAGCAGCGCCCCATACCCTCGCTGGCGACTGCTCTACGCCTGGCACAATTCTCATAAAATACTCCTGCATCCCTCTAAACAAACAATTGCATCTGTGACATTGACAATATCCCCCCACATCCCCCCACACATCCCCGGCACCACATCAGTGGTAGACTCACCCGTACGTCCCTGAGGTGACCTCCCAGCGGACGCGTCCATCACTCCAGATAATCCAGGCGTCGGTCGTGACGATCCTAGGGAGTGGTGCTCCTGCACCCCACGCTCCCCGTAGCTCCCCGCACTTCCAGTCGCTGCTGCTCTAGGCTCCGCGGAATGCGGCCCGTCCACGATCCTGCCACCCCCTGGTGGCGTGGCATATTCAGAACGACAGCCCTGCCGATCCAGTCCTTCTGCAGGGCTGTCAAAATAAAATCTTCTTGTAGTCGTCGCTGCCTGTATAGCAGACCGCTGCCCCCCTCGTCCGGATGGGGCCCGGCGTCATTCCAAGAAGTTGCCCGGGTACCTCCGGTCGCTGTCGCCGCCGCACGCCTCCCTGCTCCTGCAGGAGGCGATCTCGCTCCCCATCTAGATGCCGCCCGCCTCTTCCTGCGGGTCGGCGCTGGTGTCCTGATGTCTGTCCGCTGAGCTCCTCCGGCACCTGGAGCATCGGCGCCGGAGAAAGCCGTCACTTCCGGACCTGCGCGCGCATCCGGCCCCGCACGCACATCCGGTCCTGTGCGCGCATCCGGTCTTGCGCGCGCATCCGGTCCCGCCTCCACTTCCGGCGTTGTTGTTGAAGACAGGAGGGAGGAAGATGGCCGCCGCGGCCCCCCCCCTCCTGTCACCTCCGGTCTCGCCCGCCTGATGGATTCCTCCCAGACCTCCGTGGACCGACGCCAGGGTGCAGCTCCGGACCAGCAGGAGGAGGAGGGTCCCTGGAGGGGCTCCCTCGGCGCCGACCAGACCGAGGCGTCTCTGCAGATGAAGGGCCTCTCCTGAGGCCTGGAACGCCTGCTGCTGCGTCCCTCACTCTCCTCTCCAGCCGCTGGAACCGGAGGAAGAGCCCCGGCAACAGCGCATCCAGCCATCCCACGCCGTGCTGCATCGCTGCATCGCGGATCCTGGCCATCGTTGTCTCCATCGCCGCTTCCATCAGGTAAGTAGAAATATTAATCTGTATATTTGTCTTTTAAATATAATAACAGGACAAAAATTTCTCCTGTTGTCCAGCGGGAAAGAGGGCTGCCTCTTCCCCGCATGGACTTATATACTTTATTCTCCACCCACCACATATAGATACATTTTGCCCCATGCCCCCTTTCACATAACCCTCCCATCCCTACAAATATAGCCTAACACATAATACCTAATACATAATAGCCTAGAACTCCCAAACACCTAGTCATGCGCTTGCTTCATTACGGCTGCGCCTACATTACGCTGGGCTTACTTGTCCTGTGCAGGTGATATCAGAGAAGGGTCCTGTGTAACATGTAACTTGTGCTGTGCAGGTGATATCAGAGAAGGGTCCTGTGTGACATGTAACATGTGCTGTGCAGGTGATATCAGAGGAGGGTCCTGTGTAACATGTAACTTGTGCTGTGCAGGTGATATCAGAGAAGGGTCCTGTGTAACATGTAACTTGTGCTGTGCATGTGATATCAGAGAAGGGTCCTGTGTAACATGTAACTTGTGCTGTGCAGGTGATATCAGAGGAGGGTCCTGTGTAACATGTAACTTGTGCTGTGCAGGTGACATCAGAGGAGGATCCTGTGTAACATGTAACTTGTGCTGTGCAGGTGACATCAGAGAAGGGTCCTGTGTAACATGTAACTTGTCCTGTGCAGGAGATATCAGAGAAGGGTCCTGTGTAACATGTAACTTGTCCTGTGCAGGTGATATCAGAGAAGGGTCCTGTGTAACATGTAACTTGTCCTGTGCAGGTGATATCAGAGAAGGGTCCTGTGTAACATGTAACTTGTGCTGTGCAGGTGATATCAGAGAAGGGTCCTGTGTAACATGTAACTTGTCCTGTGCAGGTGATATCAGAGAAGGGGTCCTATGTTACATGTAACTTGTCCTGTACAGGTGATATCAGAGGAGGGTCCTGTGTAACATGTAACTTGTCCTGTGCAGGTGATATCAGAGAAGGGTCCTGTGTAACATGTAACTTGTGCTGTGCAGGTGATATCAGAGAAGGGTCCTGTGTAACATGTAACTTGTGCTGTGCAGGTGATATCAGAGGAGGGTCCTGTGTAACATGTAACTTGTCCTGTGCAGGTGATATCAGAGAAGGGTCCTGTGTAACATGTAACTTGTGCTGTGCAGGTGATATCAGAGAAGGGTCCTGTGTAACATGTAAACTTGTGCTGTGCAGGTGATATCAGAGGAGGGTCCTGTGTAACATGTAACTTGTGCTGTGCAGGTGATATCAGAGGAGGGTCCTGTGTAACATGTAACTTGTGCTGTGCAGGTGATATCAGAGGAGGGTCCTGTGTAACATGTAACTTGTCCTGTGCAGGTGATATCAGAGAAGGGTCCTGTGTAACATGTAACTTGTCCTGTGCAGGTGATATCAGAGAAGGGTCCTGTGTAACATGTAACTTGTGCTGTGCAGGTGATATCAGAGGAGGGGTCCTGTGTAACATGTAACTTGTGCTGTGCAGGTGATATCAGAGAAGGGTCCTGTGTAACATGTAACTTGTCCTGTGCAGGTGGATATCAGAGGAGGGTCCTGTGTAACATGTAACTTGTGCTGTGCAGGTGATATCAGAGGAGGGTCCTGTGTAACATGTAACTTGTGCTGTGCAGGTGATATCAGAGGAGGGTCCTGTGTAACATGTAACTTGTGCTGTGCAGTTGATATCAGAGAAGGGTCCTGTGTAACATGTAACTTGTGCTGTGCAGGTGATATCAGAGGAGGGTCCTGTGTAACATGTAACTTGTGCTGTGCAGGTGATATCAGAGGAGGGTCCTGTGTAACATGTAACTTGTGCTGTGCAGGTGATATCAGAGGAGGGTCCTGTGTAACATGTAACTTGTGCTGTGCAGGTGATATCAGAGAAGGGGTCCTGTGTAACATGTAACTTGTGCTGTGCAGGTGATATCAGAGGAGGGTCCTGTGTAACATGTAACTTGTCCTGTACAGGTGATATCAGAGGAGGGTCCTGTGTAACATGTAACTTGTGCTGTGCAGGTGATATCAGAGAAGGGTCCTGTGTAACATGTAACTTGTGCTGTGCAGGTGATATCAGAGGAGGGTCCTGTGTAACATGTAAACTTGTGCTGTGCAGGTGATATCAGAGGAGGGGTCCTGTGTAACATGTAACTTGTCCTGTGCAGGTGATATCAGAGAAGGGTCCTGTGTAACATGTAACTTGTGCTGTGCAGGTGATATCAGAGGAGGGTCCTGTGTAACATGTAACTTGTCCCTGTGCAGGTGATATCAGAGCAGGGTCCTGTGTAACATGTAACTTGTCCTGTGCAGGTGATATCAGAGCAGGGTCCTGTGTAACATGTAACTTGTGCTGTGCAGGTGATATCAGAGAAGGGGTCCTGTGTAACATGTAACTTGTCCTGTGCAGGAGATATCAGAGAAGGGTCCTGTGTAACATGTAACTTGTGCTGTGCAGGTGATATCAGAGAAGGGTTCCTGTGTAACATGTAACTTGTGCTGTGCAGGTGATATCAGAGAAGGGTCCTGTGTAACATGTAACTTGTCCTGTGCAGGTGATATCAGAGAAGGGTCCTGTGTAACATGTAACTTGTGCTGTGCAGGTGATATCAGAGAAGGGTCCTGTGTAACATGTAACTTGTGCTGTGCAGGTGATATCAGAGGAGGGTCCTGTGTAACATGTAACTTGTGCTGTGCAGGTGATATCAGAGAAGGGTCCTGTGTAACATGTAACTTGTCCTGTGCAGGTGATATCAGAGGAGGGTCCTGTGTAACATGTAACTTGTCCTGTGCAGGTGATATCAGAGGAGGGTCCTGTGTAACATGTAACTTGTGCTGTGCAGGTGATATCAGAGGAGGGTCCTGTGTAACATGTAACTTGTGCTGTGCAGGTGATATCAGAGAAGGATCCTGTGTAACATGTAACTTGTGCTGTGCAGGTGATATCAGAGGAGGGTCCTGTGTAACATGTAACTTGTGCTGTGCAGGTGATATCAGAGGAGGGTCCTGTGTGTGTAACATGTAACTTGTGCTGTGCAGGTGATATCAGAGAAGGGTCCTGTGTAACATGTAACTTGTCCTGTGCAGGTGATATCAGAGAAGGGTCCTGTGTAACATGTAACTTGTGCTGTGCAGGTGATATCAGAGAAGGGTCCTGTGTGACATGTAACTTGTGCTGTGCAGGTGATATCAGAGGAGGGTCCTGTGTAACATGTAACTTGTGCTGTGCAGGTGATATCAGAGAAGGGTCCTGTGTAACATGTAACTTGTGCTGTGCATGTGATATCAGAGAAGGGTCCTGTGTAACATGTAACTTGTGCTGTGCAGGTGATATCAGAGGAGGGTCCTGTGTAACATGTAACTTGTGCTGTGCAGGTGACATCAGAGGAGGATCCTGTGTAACATGTAACTTGTGCTGTGCAGGTGACATCAGAGAAGGGTCCTGTGTAACATGTAACTTGTCCTGTGCAGGAGATATCAGAGAAGGGTCCTGTGTAACATGTAACTTGTCCTGTGCAGGTGATATCAGAGAAGGGTCCTGTGTAACATGTAACTTGTCCTGTGCAGGTGATATCAGAGAAGGGTCCTGTGTAACATGTAACTTGTGCTGTGCAGGTGATATCAGAGAAGGGTCCTGTGTAACATGTAACTTGTCCTGTGCAGGTGATATCAGAGAAGGGGTCCTATGTTACATGTAACTTGTCCTGTACAGGTGATATCAGAGGAGGGTCCTGTGTAACATGTAACTTGTCCTGTGCAGGTGATATCAGAGAAGGGTCCTGTGTAACATGTAACTTGTGCTGTGCAGGTGATATCAGAGAAGGGTCCTGTGTAACATGTAACTTGTGCTGTGCAGGTGATATCAGAGGAGGGTCCTGTGTAACATGTAACTTGTCCTGTGCAGGTGATATCAGAGAAGGGTCCTGTGTAACATGTAACTTGTGCTGTGCAGGTGATATCAGAGAAGGGTCCTGTGTAACATGTAACTTGTGCTGTGCAGGTGATATCAGAGGAGGGTCCTGTGTAACATGTAACTTGTGCTGTGCAGGTGATATCAGAGGAGGGTCCTGTGTAACATGTAACTTGTGCTGTGCAGGTGATATCAGAGGAGGGTCCTGTGTAACATGTAACTTGTCCTGTGCAGGTGATATCAGAGAAGGGTCCTGTGTAACATGTAACTTGTCCTGTGCAGGTGATATCAGAGAAGGGTCCTGTGTAACATGTAACTTGTGCTGTGCAGGTGATATCAGAGGAGGGTCCTGTGTAACATGTAACTTGTGCTGTGCAGGTGATATCAGAGAAGGGTCCTGTGTAACATGTAACTTGTCCTGTGCAGGTGATATCAGAGGAGGGTCCTGTGTAACATGTAACTTGTGCTGTGCAGGTGATATCAGAGGAGGGTCCTGTGTAACATGTAACTTGTGCTGTGCAGGTGATATCAGAGGAGGGTCCTGTGTAACATGTAACTTGTGCTGTGCAGTTGATATCAGAGAAGGGTCCTGTGTAACATGTAACTTGTGCTGTGCAGGTGATATCAGAGGAGGGTCCTGTGTAACATGTAACTTGTGCTGTGCAGGTGATATCAGAGGAGGGTCCTGTGTAACATGTAACTTGTGCTGTGCAGGTGATATCAGAGGAGGGTCCTGTGTAACATGTAACTTGTGCTGTGCAGGTGATATCAGAGAAGGGGTCCTGTGTAACATGTAACTTGTGCTGTGCAGGTGATATCAGAGGAGGGTCCTGTGTAACATGTAACTTGTCCTGTACAGGTGATATCAGAGGAGGGTCCTGTGTAACATGTAACTTGTGCTGTGCAGGTGATATCAGAGAAGGGTCCTGTGTAACATGTAACTTGTGCTGTGCAGGTGATATCAGAGGAGGGTCCTGTGTAACATGTAACTTGTGCTGTGCAGGTGATATCAGAGGAGGGGTCCTGTGTAACATGTAACTTGTCCTGTGCAGGTGATATCAGAGAAGGGTCCTGTGTAACATGTAACTTGTGCTGTGCAGGTGATATCAGAGGAGGGTCCTGTGTAACATGTAACTTGTCCTGTGCAGGTGATATCAGAGCAGGGTCCTGTGTAACATGTAACTTGTCCTGTGCAGGTGATATCAGAGCAGGGTCCTGTGTAACATGTAACTTGTGCTGTGCAGGTGATATCAGAGAAGGGGTCCTGTGTAACATGTAACTTGTCCTGTGCAGGTGATATCAGAGAAGGGTCCTGTGTAACATGTAACTTGTGCTGTGCAGGTGATATCAGAGAAGGGTCCTGTGTAACATGTAACTTGTGCTGTGCAGGTGATATCAGAGAAGGGTCCTGTGTAACATGTAACTTGTCCTGTGCAGGTGATATCAGAGAAGGGTCCTGTGTAACATGTAACTTGTGCTGTGCAGGTGATATCAGAGGAGGGTCCTGTGTAACATGTAACTTGTGCTGTGCAGGTGATATCAGAGAAGGGTCCTGTGTAACATGTAACTTGTCCTGTGCAGGTGATATCAGAGAAGGGTCCTGTGTAACATGTAACTTGTGCTGTGCAGGTGATATCAGAGGAGGGTCCTGTGTAACATGTAACTTGTCCTGTGCAGGTGATATCAGAGGAGGGTCCTGTGTAACATGTAACTTGTGCTGTGCAGGTGATATCAGAGGAGGGTCCTGTGTAACATGTAACTTGTGCTGTGCAGGTGATATCAGAGAAGGGTCCTGTGTAACATGTAACTTGTCCTGTGCAGGTGATATCAGAGGAGGGTCCTGTGTGACATGTAACTTGTCCTGTGCAGGTGATATCAGAGAAGGGTCCTGTGTAACATGTAACTTGTCCTGTGCAGGTGATATCAGAGAAGGGTCCTGTGTAACATGTAACTTGTCCTGTGCAGGTGATATCAGAGGAGGGGTCCTATGTTACATGTAACTTGGCCTGGTAAGTTTTTTTTTATTGAAAGAGCTTTTGATTTCTGTAAATATGACCTCCTGATGCTGCAAATTCAACAAATTACCATTTTACTTCTCTTTACAACCTGTAAAATGCTTTGATCTCTGTTGTGCATAATAATGTGAAACAAAAAAATTCTGTTATCATTCGGAGATTTGTTCTATAAAATTAGGATTATACTCCAACGGTTGATGCTTGAAGATTAGACTGACTGTCATTTACATCGACTATTTAGGAAAATCAGCGAAAAATAACATTTGCATAATAATTTGGAACGCGGTGTATACAGCGGATCATATATATACAGCGGATCATATATACACAGCGAGTCATATACACAGCGAGTCATATATACGAGTCATATATACAGCGAGTCATATACACAGCGAGTCATCTACACAGCGAGTCATCTACACAGCGAGTCATCTACACAGCGAGTTATATACACAGCGAGTCATATACACAGCGAGAACTAGAGAGACTGACTGGGACAGAATAATGACACTGACACTTGGGGTACAGGATAATGACACTGACACTTGGGGTACAGAATAATGACACTGACACTTGGGGTACAGGATAATGACACTGACACTTGGGGTACAGGATAATGACATTGACACTTGGGGTACAGGATAATGATATACTGACACTTGGGGTACAGGATTCATTGCTCCCAACCGTCATTATGGATCTGGCGCGTCAGTCCCGGTTTCTCAGTGCTGTCCCGCCATCTCGGGCGGTCTGAAAACTGTCCCGCTGGGCGCTGCAGCTGTATCAAAACAGCTGATCGCTGCTGACAGGCGCCCTGCATGCCAGACGACTGCAGCAGCGATCAGCGTCAGAAGGAGGCAGGAGGTCTTGCGGAGGTGTTCTGACTGGGGTCAATGCCGGCCCGGGAGTGGTCCAGTCATCTGACCTCACCGGTCAGGTGACTGGACTGACCCACTCCCGGGCCGGCATCGACACCAGTCAGAACACCTCCGCAACCATTAAAAACTACAACCGAGAGTGGCGTGGCTTAGGCATGGCGGTGTGAAGACGTGTTTTGCTGCAGCTCCGGACTCACCGCACAGAAAATCGCCCGACAAGGCATACTTACCGGTCCCCACCGCAGGATGACGAAGGGGAGAAGCCGCAAAAACCTCCCGATCTCAGCTGGCTCTTCTACCATCGGCAGATACCTCCGTTCCACGATGGACGGGACTCCGCCGCGATCTTCCTCCACTCCTCCTGCAGGCCGCACCCAGACCCCGCCGCAGCGTGGCTACTCGCCGCCGCCTCCTTCCTCAGGTCAGATTCAGGCCGGCTCCGGTTCCCGGATCCCAGGGGCGGACATGACATCTTCAGAGGGAGGTCAGTGGGATACAGGCGTTCGAGGGTCGGTCATACTGGCCAGATTAGAGGACTTTCCCCCAATACAGCCTCAGACAGTACCAGAACAGAGGGTGAATCTAGTGGCACCGCCGGGCAGGGCGACGGAGACGCCATTTCTCCCTGCCACCCCACGACAGTTTTCCATACAGGATGGTCCGCTGAGTCAGAGCACGCCTGCCATTTTTAGGGGATCACTTGCCCTGTCAGGGAGTCTGGGGGACCCATTGCCCGGTTTGCCTCTGGGGCCCCCCACTATCCATGGAACGGACCGTGGCGGAACTATGGGAAATGGTGAAGGTGTTGCCCACCAAATCGGATCTGGATCAACGCCTCTCTCGGTTGGAGGAGAAACACGACAGGGCCATTGGCGTGGTCTCACAGGAGGTGCGGGCCCTGACCGCGAGGGTAGAAACCCTGGAGCGCCAAAACTCCATATCTTCTGTGGATATCTCGGTTCTCTCACAGTCGCTGGCCACTCAAGCCTCGCAATTACGGGACTTTTCTCTCCATTTAGACGATGTCGAAAACAGGGGGAGACGCAATAACCTGAAGTTGATGGGTGTACCTGAATCAGTACCCCCGGATGGCCTCTACGACGCCGTGTCACATATCTCCAACAACCTCCTGGATCGCCCACGAGACATGGCCATCGAGATGGACAGAGTTTATAGGCTGGCAGGTCCCTGGGTCAGAGATGGTAATCGTCCCAGAGACGTCATATGTCGGGTACACTTCTATAAGCAGAAGGAGGAGATTGCCCGGAGAGTGTGGGAGAAGGGAGCCGTTACTTTTCAGGGCTCCGAGATCACCATCCTGCCGGATGTATCCCGATTGACTCTCTCCATGCGCAGAATTGTCCGTCCATTGCTTGAAGCAACCAAATCTGCAGGAGATACATACAGATGGGGCCACCCCTTCCACATCATCCTTCGCCGACAGGGGCAATCGTTCGCGGTCAGGTCCCCGGATGACCTGGAGGAGGCCTTCCGATTCTTGGACATCTCACCGGTGCGGTTACCGGATTGGACTGAACCCCCAGCACCGTTTTCTATTAGAGGTGGTCCCTATCCTGATTTTGTGCCTTATCATGCACCTCGCCCTGGAGTCGAGCTATCTGATCCTAGGCTTTCGGGGCGGCGATCCCCACGAAGAGATGGCGGAGCGGGACCAGTCGAACCACGGCCTCAGAGGCGTCGATCCCCGCGGAGAGATTGATCTTCTACACTCATGTGGGACGTTATTTGCACTTAACCCCTCTTTTCTCCACAGGGTTTCCCGTCAGCCATGACTGCAGTCGTTGCTGGTGTGGCCCCAGTGGTCTCCTGTACCAGCTGCGGACCGGGGAGTTTTCTATAGTATGGATCGGTTCAAATGCTTCGTTTAATGGGGGAGGGTAGGTTCAAGTGCTAGTTAATCCGGTGGGTCCGGGGTTGTGCCACTTTCCATTTGTGCCTTTTAGTTGTTTACTGTATTTGCGTGACATTGTCTTCTACGCCGCTGTCTTTCTTCGTTCCCCATTAGGGTTCCGTGTCGCTGTGTCGTGGTTGGAGTGATTTCCTCTGAGGACGACATAGCCCACGTTGAGTAGTGGAGGGAATTTGTACTCCGATTTTAGTGGGATAGTGTTGCCTCTTAGCTCTTGTACTTTGGTTTTCTGTGCAGGAGCCTTTCTCTTTCCTTTTCTTTTCTCTCTTTTTTCCCCTTCCCTCCTCTGTCCATCCTTCTGTCCACTATGACTGACCTTACCATTGTCTCCCTAAATGCACAGGGTCTGAACATTCCGGAAAAGAGGTCCTCCAGTCTCCGTCTCCTGTGGAAAAGGAAGGCACACGTGGCGTTCCTGCAGGAGACCCACTTTCGGGCCGACTGCATACCAAAGCTTACGGACTCTCATTATACGGAAGGGTATCATAGTGTGTCTCCTGATTCCAAGACTAAGGGCGTCTCCATCCTGATTTCTCGCTCTCCTCCCTGGGATCATGTGGAGACTCGCACAGATGGGGCGGGACGATATCTCTTCGTGAAGGGTAAGCTGGATAACACTCTGTACACACTGGCCTCATATCTCCCTAACACGGGTCAGGTTGCCTTCTTGGAGAAGGTCCTTGTGGCTCTGGATGACTTTCTGGAAGGCACTCTCATACTAGGGGGAGATTTGAATGCCACATTAGACCCCACATTAGATTCCTCCCGAGGGCACTCCTCTTTGCCTAGGTCGGCACACCGTCGCATTAGTCGGCTGTTGCATGAGCATCAACTTGTTGACACGTGGAGGCTTATGCATCCCTCGACCAAAGATTACACGTTTTTTTCGGCACCCCATAACTCATACTCTAGACTGGACTACTTCTTTCTACGCCATCCCCACCTCTCCAACCTCACGTCCGCCTCCATAGACGACATCACTTTCTCGGACCATGCCCTTATTACGCTTACTCTAGCCAGCCCGCGTCCCTGGCAGTGGCGACTGAATGAATCGCTCCTACAGGATCCGGCAGTGGTATCGGACATTCGCAGGGAACTAGGGGAGTACTTTGACACAAATGTCTCGCCGGGAGTTCACCCTTTTTGTATCTGGGAAGCCCATAAATGTGTAGTGCGTTGTTCCTTTATACGTATCGGCTCTAGACTTAAAAAGGAGCAGACGCTACACCTCCGGGACTTATTGACCCGGATACATCGGCTGGAACAGTCCCATAAGGTGTCTCAGAATCGGGATGTGGGGGCAGAGTTGGGGCAACTGAGAGGGCAGGTACGTTCGCTCTGTCTTTCTAAGGCTCGGGCTGCCATAGTTAAGTGTAGGAGACACTTCTACGAATTTAGTAACAAACCAGGTAGGACTCTGGCGCGGGCACTTAGGAAAACACGTTCAAGTACCTATGTCCCACACATTCTCGGCTCCCATAGTAGACACCTACAGCTTCTGCAGGATATCACGGAGGCCTTCCGTGCCTACTACCACTCGTTATACAATCTCCCTCAAGCCCCTTCTTCCCCGGGTGGCGGCAGTCACTTGGGAAAGATTGAGCAGTACCTCCGGTCCTCGGGGATAAAAAGCATCCCTTCAGAGGTGATTGACGCCTTAGAGGCTTCCATTTCCTTGGACGAGTTGTCATGGGCACTGAAGGATTCACCAGTGGGGAAGGCCCCAGGCCCGGACGACCTGCCGGTACAATATTATAAGACCTATTCAGACGTGCTCTCGCCCCACTTCCTGCTTGCATTCAATTCACTCACAGAGGGGGGCACCATTCCCCGGGACACGTTGAGGGCACATATCACGGTGATACCAAAGGAGGGTAAAGACCCCTCCATGTGTCAGAATTACCGCCATATTTCCCTGTTGAATGTTGATCTTAAACTCTTTGCTAAGATTCTGTCCCAAAGGCTGTCTCCGCTACTTCACAATGTGATACACAATGACCAGGTGGGCTTTATGCCCTCGCGGGAAGCACGGGATAACACCACACGAGCAATTAACCTGATGTACCAAGCGGCCACTTCTGGACTTCCCACTTGCTTTCTGTCGACGGATGCGGAAAAAGACTTCGACAGAGTCAATTGGGAATTTATGTTGGCTACCTTGCGTCATAAAGGGTTGGGGACACATATGATGAGCTGGATTTCGGGTCTTTACTCCTCCCCATCAGCACAGGTTAAGGTTAATGGACACCTCTCCTCTTCACTCGCAAAATCTAATGGAACGAGGCAAGGCTGTCCCTTGTCTCCACTGATTTTTATTTTATGCCTGGAGCCCTTCCTGTGTCACATTCGCTCAAATCCAGATATTGCGGGTGTAGTCTTGGGAGGCAGGTCCCACAAGGTCGCTCCCTATGCGGATGACCTTCTCTTTTTTATCACCGCCCCCAGGATTTCCTTGCCTAACGTGATGGCGGAGCTGGGTGAATACTCGAAACTGTCCAGTTTCAAGATCAACTACTCGAAGTCAGAGGCGCTTAACATATCATTGCCGCAGACTCTGGTGGCTGATCTGTAGGAGTCATTCTCCTTTAAATGGGCTATGGATTCGCTTAAGTATCTGGGTGTCAGGCTCCCGAGTGCCCTGTCTCGCCTTTATGCGGTGAACTACCCTTCACTTCTTCAACGGGTAAAGAGCGACTCTTGGACGTCGGGTACCTTTACCTGGTTTGGTAGATGTGCTATATTTAAAATGAACATTTTACCACGGATCCTGTATGTTTTTCAGGCGCTGCCGATACATATCCCACGCCCCTTCTTTCAGTCTCTGTTGTCCATGCTTCATAAGTTCATATGGGCGGGGAAACCTGCGCGTATTGCCCGATCCATGCTCTTTCGTGCGAAGTGTGAGGGCGGTGTTGGCCTTCCGGATTTTGTGTCCTATCATCAGGCCTCCCACTTGACACGAATTTTGGATTGGTTCAGACATACTGAGATTAAAGAATGGGTGTCCATGGAACAGGTCTTTATGGAAGTTCCTCTGCAGGCCTTGCCATGGTTGGGCAATCAGGTCCCTCTGGCGGCAAGGACACATCCGACGATTGGGCCCACTCTGGCGATTGTGGCACGGATCTTTCCTCGGAAAGAGATTTCCCCCTCTCCCTCCCCGATGTTCCCGGTCTTGGGCAATCCTGCATTTCCACCGGGGCGGGATGGAGGTCCCTTCCAGCACTGGTTGAAGGCAGGTAAAGGACGTGCGGCCCATTTTCTACAGGATGAGGTGTGGATGAGTAGCACTCAGCTGGAGTCCATGTCAGATCCGGTCTCTTTTTCTTTTTGGCAGGTTACCCAATTGAGACACTTCCTTGTGTCCTCAGCTGACCCAGCGGCGTACTCGCGAGATAACTCCCCTTTTAAACTCTTATGTACGGGCACGGGCACAATTCGTCACGCATTGTCTAGACTCTATGCCCTCCTGATCTCTCCCTCCACCCTGTCCACACCATCATACTTGCTAAGTTGGGAACGGGACTTAGGTCTAACATTTACCTCGGAGCAGAAGGATCGCTTCTTCAACATGACACATAAATCATCTCTGGCTAGTAGATTTCAAGAGGCAGGGTATAAGATTTTGTCTCGTTGGTATAGGGTGCCTTCCAGATTGCATGTGATGTTACCGGCAGTTTCGCCATTGTATTGGAGATGTGGCGACCATGTGGGTACTATCTTACATATTTTTTGGGACTGCCCCATGCTGACGGACTTTTGGTCTGAGGTATGGCGCATTTCCTCGAAATTTACGGATTTCACCCTCCCGAGGTCACCGGGCCTCTTCCTGCTCCACCTGTGTGAGATGCCTTTATCTGCTTACCGTCGGTCAGTGGTGCGCCATCTAGTGAATGCAGCCAGGGCATGTGTTCCCGCATTGTGGAGACAATCCTGTCCCCCGACTGTGGGCATGCGGTTTGGTAAAATTCAGGAGATCATGAGAATGGAGGACCTCACGGCATCAATTAAGGGATCCCACGCCACCTTCCTCAAAACGTGGCGTGAATGGATTCGCTTCCAATCCTCAGAGGAATACAAGACCGTCATGGCTTCTTGAGCTTACCCAGTGGGCCCACGGGTCAGGTCAGTTCTTTCCCCCTTCTGTCTTCTTCCCTCTTTCGTTGCCCTGCAACGCTTTACTGCTCTTCCTTATGGGTATATATGCATGGCTGCGGGTTCAGGGTGCATACCAGAGCTTCTCTAATTTCAATGTTCTCTGCATTTTGTGATATTTTTCTCTGTGATTATGGTGCCTATGTATCCTCAGTTGTTGGCCTGCGAGCCGTGTTGGTGCAGCTTTGCTTTACATCATAACACAATGTTCTTATAAAAACGGAAAATAAAAGAATTTGAAAAAAGAACACCTCCGCAAGACCTCCTGCCTCCTTCTGACGGTGAGTGACGTCAAGGCAGAGCGGAGAGTGGTAGCAGAAGGCTACCTATTCCGCTCTGGCGGCATTGTGGCACTATGTACAAGGGGGAGGGTGGTTGTGTGGCGCTATTTTATAGGGGGCTGTGTGCGTGGAGCTATCTACAGGGGGGCTGTGTCTGGCGCTATCTACAGGGGCGCTGTGTGTGGAGCTATCTACAGGTGGCCGTGTGTGGAGCTATCTACAGGGGCGGCCGCGTGTGGCGCTATCTACAGGGGGCCGTGTGTGGAGCTATCTACAGGGGGCCGTGTGTGGAGCTATCTACAGGGGGGCCGTGTGTGGAGCTATCTACAGGGGGCTGTGTGTGGCACTATCTACAGGGGCCGTGTGTGGAGCTATCTACAGGGGGGGCCGTGTGTGGAGCTATGTACAGGGGGCCGTGGTTGGCGCTATCTACAGGGGGCCGTGTGTGGCGCTATCTGGCCCCCCCTTTGTAAATATGACTAACTTTTTTTGTTTTGCAGGTTCCACTGGACTGTTTGGACTACGTCGTAGATTCTTTGGACTACTGCGATGATCTACGTTTTAAAAAAAATATAAAATGGTTAGCGAGGGTTGCGTGGGGGAGTTCTTATTTCAATAAAAAATATTTTCTTATGTCTCTATTTTATTTTTAATACTTTATTAGCGCCTTGGTAATTGCAGTTGTATGCCCGCGTCCATTACTAAGGCAGCGGCTTAGTGTTAGCCAGTAAAAAGGCTGCAACTAAGACCCATTATTACCCCGATACGCACCACCACTAGGGGTGCTGGGAAGTGCCGGGTGTGGTCCAGTACCCCCACACAACCCTCGCTAACCATTTTATTTAAAAAAAAACGTAGATCGCAGTAGTCCAACGAATCTACGACGTAGTCCAAACAGTCCAGCGGAACCTGCAAAACAAAAAATAAAGTTAATAATATGAAGAATAAAAACACTTCTCACCACCAGCGACTTCTGTCTTCCCTGCGATAGAAACTAGACATCAATGAAAAATAATTCCCCTTCATGTAACTCTGCTACCTGTCAGCTGAAAAGTCATCCACCACAGTGAAAAATGTTTCCCCATCATGTCTGATTCCCAGGTGTTTTTTGTGGTTCTCCGCCATGGAAAAACATTTTTTCCTCTGGAGGATGATTTTTCCATTGACCGGTAGCAGAGTTACACAACTGGAAAAAAAAAATCTTTCCCATCATGTAACTCTGCTACCTGTCAATTGAAAAGTCATCCACCACAGGGTCTCCCTCTTGACTTTCATTGTTCTCAGCCTTTTGGTTTGTCCTGCAGCTGCCGCCGCCGTGGTGAGCAAATGTTATACCCAATATACGATATAACCGGATCCATAATATCTGTGATATCCAGACAGTCCAGAGATCCGCAGTGAGAATGTGCGCGCGTTATTTGCAGAAGGATCTGGCCGCGATTTGATGTATTTATGCGGGATATTGGGCGTGGTTAGGGGGCGTGGCTTAAAAGGTCCCTCTTGTCCGAATTCAAAAGTTGGGAGGTATGCAAATAATCATACACTGACACTTGGGGTACAGGATAATGACACACTGACACTTGGGCATAGGATAATGACACGCTGACATTTGGGGTACGGGATAATGACATACTGACACTTGGGGTACAGGATAGGGTCACGTTGACACTTGGGGTACAGGATGATGATGAAGTAGTACGGATGATCCGTTTCTTGTGATTTTACCTTCCATATGGACACCTCTCATCCCCCAGGTCCATGGAGACAGCCATGAATGTGTTGGGCATCTTGGGGTTGGGGGCATATCCGTAGTCGGCTGTTTGATGCCATCTGATCACCGGGATGTTGACGATCGGTCGGTATTTCGGGCCAGTGCTGAGCTGAAGAAGAATCAGAATATAAACCTCATCCCCCGCAGTGCACCCCTCCCCCACTATCTCCGCCTGTTTTATGTCATTACCTGGACAAAACCAAAGGGGAAGTTAGGGTCAGTTTGCCCCATGGACCCCTCATGGAAGGAGCGTCTCCAGTCCGTGATAAGTGCCGGGAAAGTGCAATTATAGGGATCGGAGTTCTTGATGGAGTTCTGCTCCCCTGCAAGAGGACACCGGGTCATAATGTAGCACTAAAGTCTATCAGATGGAGCAGAGAGGTGTGCGGCGTGTGTCAGATGGAGCAGAGAGGTGTGTGGCGTGTGTCAGATGGAGCAGAGAGGTGTGCGGCGTGTGTCAGATGGAGCAGAGAGGTGTGCGGCTTGTATCAGATGGAGCAGAGAGGTGTGCGGCGTGTGTCAGATGGAGCAGAGAGGTGTGCGGCGTGTGTCAGAGGGAGCACAGAGGTGTGCGGCGTGTGTCAGATGGAGCAGAGAGGTGTGCGGCGTGTGTCAAATGGAGCAGAGAGGTGTGCGGCGTGTGTCAGATGGAGCAGAGAGGTGTGCGGCGTGTGTCAGATGGAGCAGAGAGGTGTGCGGCGTGTGTCAGATGGAGCAGAGAGGTGTGCGGCGTGTATCAGATGGAGCAGAGAGGTGTGCGGCGTGTGTCAGAGGGAGCACAGAGGTGTGCGGCGTGTATCAGATGGAGCAGAGAGGTGTGCGGCGTGTATCAGAGGGAGCACAGAGGTGTGCGGCGGGTGTCAGAGGGAGCACAGAGGTGTGCGGCGGGTGTCAGAGGGAGCACAGAGGTGTGCGGCGGGTGTCAGATGGAGCAGAGAGGTGTGCGGCGGGTGTCAGATGGAGCACAGAGGTGTGCGGCGTGTGTCAGAGGGAGCACAGAGGTGTGCGGCGTGTATCAGAGGGAGCACAGAGGTGTGCGGCGGGTGTCAGAGGGAGCACAGAGGTGTGCGGCGGGTGTCAGATGGAGCACAGAGGTGTGCGGCGTGTGTCAGAGGGAGCACAGAGGTGTGCGGCGTGTATCAGATGGAGCAGAGAGGTGTGCGGCGTGTGTCAGAGGGAGCACAGAGGTGTGCGGCGTGTATCAGATGGAGCAGAGAGGTGTGCGGCGGGTGTCAGAGGGAGCACAGAGGTGTGCGGCGTGTATCAGAGGGAGCACAGAGGTGTGCGGCGGGTGTCAGAGGGAGCACAGAGGTGTGCGGCGGGTGTCAGATGGAGCACAGAGGTGTGCGGCGTGTGTCAGATGGAGCAGAGAGGTGTGCGGCGTGTATCAGATGGAGCAGAGAGGTGTGCGGCGTGTGTCAGAGGGAGCACAGAGGTGTGCGGCGTGTATCAGATGGAGCAGAGAGGTGTGCGGCGTGTGTCAGATGGAGCACAGAGGTGTGCGGCGTGTATCAGATGGAGCAGAGAGGTGTGCGGCGTGTGTCAGAGGGAGCATAGAGGTGTGCGGCGGGTGTCAGATGGACCACAGAGGTGTGCGGCGTGTGTCAGATGGAGCAGAGAGGTGTGCGCGTGTGTCAGAGGGAGCACAGAGGTGTGCGGCGGGTGTCAGATGGAGCACAGAGGTGTGCGGCGTGTGTCAGAGGGAGCAGAGGTGTGCGGCGTGTGTCAGATGGAGCAGAGAGGTGTGCGGCGTGTGTCAGATGGAGCAGAGAGGTGTGCGGCGTGTGTCAGAGGGAGCAGAGAGGTGTGCGGCGTGTGTCAGATGGAGCAGAGAGGTGTGCGGCGTGTGTCAGATGGAGCAGAGAGGTGTGCGGCGTGTGTCAGATGGAGCAGAGAGGTGTGCGGCGTGTGTCAGATGAGGCAGGTAGGTGAGGGTTAAGTGTATTCGAGATTTCGTACCTTGATACCATATCACTCCCTTTATCGTCATGTTCAGGAACGGGTGAATCATGGCGTTCCACAGCACGGAGTACTCACATGACCTGGCGAACGTCTTTTTAAAGTCATTACTCCTGGAAGAGCAGAGATAATAAATGACAGCACAAAACATCATACGTGTAAAATCACCGCCTGGAGTATTAGACGCGGTGACCGGCACACATCATACGTGTAAAAGTGTAAAATCACGGTCTGGTGTAATGACGGGGTAGGGAGACATACAGGTGAGCCCTAATCTACCCGCCAATCAGTCCCTGCCTACTTGCACGGCCCGTCCTAGGCGACGGCGTACAACTGGGCGACGGTCCCTACGCTTAATACGTGCACGACAGACAAACAGACAAGGGTACACAAAAGCTAAGGGAAATGTGGAAGTTGCCCACGGCAAGACCATGAGCAACAAGAGTAGTGTACGAGCCGACTCAAACCAGGAGTGTACGAGGTACCAAACGCAGAGCAGGAGAGTAGTCAGTAAAGCCAGGGTCAATGTGAAGCAAAGGTCAATAGTAATAGCAGGAGCAGCAGAGCCAGGAAACAAGAAAGAATCATAGGCAAAGACAAGCAGGAAATGAAGGTATACATAGACCGAGGGCGGGAGCTAGAACCGTCTGGCCAGGCTGTGATAGGTTCTCCCACTCCTGAGCCTTCCAGCCTGAGTGGTAGCAGATCGAGTCACTCTCTCAGACCTAGGAGCAGGTGCAGACTGATTTACCACGTGCGTCGACACAGAAGCTGTGTCTGGCAGATCCTTTAAATCTGGAGTACAAGACGCGGTGACCGGCACACAAACTCAATGCCCCCCTATGGGGAAAACGTTGCGCTACAGTTGCAGAAAACCCGACACGGCCGACTGATGATTCTGTCCCATTTTCCGTCTTTATGATCAGGACTGTTTCACGTGACATTTGACAAATTTGCGACTTTTCTCGTCACATTCTAAAGGCGTTGTAGACGGCCAGGCCTAGATTTGCGCCAAATTTTGCACCATTTTCTTAAAATAAATGTGGCCTAATCTCTTGGGGACCTTTCTCGTAACATTTGCCGAACGGTGAGATTTGTCGCATGTCATCATTTGCAAATTTCGCAGCGCAGTTTACGCTATAAACAGCCCCCCCGCAGCGGGAGTGTTACATGTGACAGCGCAGTCTCCATGTCTGGACGCCCCGTGTCCCCCGGATGTCTCATCACTCACCTCTGGTCTTCGGAGGTCTTGGAGAGCCCACATTTGGACAGCGCAGTTTTCGATGACCACGCTTCGACCACCGTTGCTCCCCACGCAGATTCCACCAGTCCTATTGGATACTTCAACCATTGAGCCAAATGTTGTCCATATAGCCAGCAGACCGCGGAAAAATACGTGAAATCACCATCTCCAAGGTTTACTTTCCAAAAAAATAAAAGTAACGAGATTTTGAGTGAATAATAAACCGCGGATCCTTAAAGGGCCGGTCCCGTCTTATGTCAATAAAGCACTCATTCATGTTTACATACAGGGGCTGAAAACCTGTTCAGACCTAATACTTCTTACAGCTGAGATTTTATTACAATTGCATCGTCTGGACAATCCTCTGTGATATAAACAGCCTGGACTCTAGACTGATACATTTTACCTGCACCGATACATTGTAACAATCTATCAGGACAGGAGAGAGAGTTGTGCTGGTGCTGCTGTATTTTACATTACAGAGGACTGTGAAGATTGGATCTAAAATGATGATACATTTGGCAGGACACATGTGGCCCTGCCCCTTCTGCCAAGCTCCACCCACTTTTTAAAAAAGCGATGTGAGCGGCACCAACAGCACCAAAGTCGCAATCGACACCAGAAAACTTAGTCAATTCCCCCAAAGTTTACTAGAAAGTTGCCGATCTCTTCCTTATACAATGATTGAGATTATTTACATAGGACTGCAGCGGCCCCAGTACACATATGAACATGGCGTTTTTAGTTGATGAGAAGAGGCTTACGGGACGTTGGGACCGACCACTCCAGATCCACGTTGGCGAGGTCCAGCAGTTCCGTATCGGATGTCTCCCGTGAGGCGGTGAACAGCCGGATATTTGGGTAATGTGCAGCTCGCGCCAGCTCCTGACTGGCATTGAAAATCTGAAAAACAGAAGAGGATGAAGGTGAAGACGCAGCGAGAACCAGGAGCTGACAATCGGTTTTAGGAGCCATCTACCATGGATACGGTCATCTTCATATTACTCTGTCCCCCACAAATCCAGATGTCCCCGAACAGGACGTCATCCAGGTGGATACTTGTAATTTCTTGCTTGAAGGTCTGCTGGGCGATCAGGTGATAAGGCCCCCCGTAATCCATAGGATCCAGCAAAACCTTCCAGACCCCAACATCACCTGGTGGACATAGGACAGGCAGAATATTAAGGGCCGATCCATTGTGCAACTTTCAACTATACTAGAGTCCTGTTCACAGCTGAGGGTTAGTTACAATGTACCAGTGTAGTCAATGCGATGTGAGCTAAACACAACAGCTGCAGCACTCCGGGATGTGAGCTCTAAATTACACGGATACAATGTAGCAAACAATGTTGCTGTGTGAACAGAACTAGGTCAGGAAGAGTTGGTTTCCATTCACTGGCAGTAAGCAGAGATCTTAAAATTATGTTAGAAAGTTGCAGCATTCCATCTGTAGATCAGAATACACATTATTGAACATCTTTCAAATCTGACAACTTAAAAAAGTTGCCATACACCGCAGCGTCCTCGTGTCGTTACCGTTGACATCCGCTGCCGTCTTTGAGATGTTCTCCGATCCTTGCACAAGTGTCACCGTCACAAGGGCTCCCACCTCACCGTACCCCCAGACAACTGCTCGGGCCGGGCCCTGCTGCAGAACCATGTGATTGCCATAATAAGACGCGAATCTGAACGCGGCACCTGGAACAAACACAACGTATTATATACTGCAGGGTCCAGCTGGTTATTATTAGGATGTCAGGGGCCCCCCAGAGCAGTATTGCTTGCGGGACACATGATGGCGCAGACACATTGTAAAAATTAACTTTTACAAATTTTTTTATGTTATTTCTCGGATATGTTTTTTGGTATGTTCTCCTCCCCCTCCTTTTTCTGTCGCAGTGGTACTTACCTTGGATTCCAGATTTTTCTGCTATTCTGCCCAGCACCTGAATTCATCTTGTGATTGGTCAGCTGTTCTCTGTGGTGGGAAAGATCTGCTTCTGGAATTTTCTTATATTTTGCCCAGCAGCTGGAATGGTTTCCTGATTGGCCACCAGGCCTCAGCGGCGGGAAAATTTGGATTTAAAAATAGCTTGTTTTGGCGGGTCCGGGGCCAGTAGCAGCTTTTCCTGTGGACCTCACCCTCCCTGTTTTAAAATTGTACTCTTATCTCTGTCGCAATATTTTATTAGAGGGGTTTTTGTCTCCCAGCTATTGCAGGGTGGAAGGGTTTATTAACCCCTTAATGACCAGCCTATTTTAGAGCCATTTTGTACGTTTTTCCATCGTCGCATTCCAAGAGCTATAACCTTTTTATTTTTGCGTCGACATAGCTGTATAAGGTCTTGTTTTTTGCGGGACAAGTTGTATTTTTTAATAGCACCATTTAGAGGTACATATTATTTATTGATTAACTTTTATTAACTTTTTTTTGGGGGGGGGAATAGAAAAAAACCTGAAATTTCGCCACACTTTTTCGCGTCTTAAATCTACGCCGTTTACCATGTGATATAAATAACACAATAACTTTATTCAGCGGGTTGTTACGATTGCAACGATACCAAATTTGTATAGTTTTTGTATGTTTTACTACTTTTAGGGGGGATTCACACAAGCGTGTATTGGGTCCGTGCGGGCCGCGTGGTTTTCACGCGCCACGCACAGACCAATACAAGTCTATGGGGCAGTACAGACAGTCCGTGCTTTTTGCGCAGCGTTTGTCAGCTGCGCAAAAAGCGCGACATGCTCAATATCTCCGCGTATTTCGCGCATCACGCACCCATTGAAGTCAATGGGTGCGTGAAAACCACGCAGGTCGCACGGAAGCACTTCCGTGCGAACCGACTGAAACAGCGCAGCAGCTGTCAAAAGGATGAATGTAAACAGAAAAGCACCACGTGCTTTTCTGTTTCCAAACATCCATACGGAGTGTCTTTGAGATGAGCGAACCCGGACAACCGAACCGAACTTCACCGGGTTCGGCCGAACTCGTTTTGGCCGAACCCGGCAAAAAAAATTCCGGTACGCGACGTCAGGAGATAGTCACTGTCCAGGGTGCTGAAATAGTGAGGGTATGTGCACACACACTAATTACGTCCGTAATTGACGGACGTATTTCGGCCGCAAGTCCCGGACTGAACACAGTGCAAGGAGCCGGGCTCCTAGCATCATACTTATGTACGACGCTAGGAGTCCCTGCCTTGCTGCAGGACAACTGTCCCGTAGTATAATCATGTTTACAGTACGGGACAGTTGTCCTGCAGCGAGGCAGGGACTTCTAGCATCGTACATAAGTATGATGCTAGGAGCCCGGCTCCTTGCACTGTGTTCGGTCCGGGACTTGCGGCCGAAATACGTCCGTCAATTACGGACGTAATTAGTGTGTGTGCACATACCCTAAAACTGTTTCAGCACCCTGGACAGTGACTTCCGATCACAATATACATGAACCTGTAAAAAAAAAACGAAGTTCTGACTTACCGATAACTCTCGGCTTCTTCCTCCAGTCTGACCTCCCGGGATGACAATTCAGTCCAAGTGACAGCTCCAGCCAATCACAGGCCAAGCACAGGCTGCAGCGGTCACATGGACTGCCGCGTCATCCAGGGAGATGGGGCCCGATGTCAAGAGAGGCGCGTCACCAAGGACGCGTCACCAAGGCAACGGCCGGGAGGGAAGTTCTCGGTAAGTACGAACTTTTTCTTTTTTTTTAACAGGTTTCTCGATGTTGTGTTCGGCATTCACTGTCGAGGGTGCTGAAAGAGTTACTGCCGATCAGTTAGCTCTTTCAGCACCTTGGACAGTGACGGGCGTCGACTAGCCTCATCTCTATGATGGCGGCTGCGCGAAAATCATGCAGCCGCGCATCATACACGGATGACACACGGAGCTGTCAAGTGGTTTTTGCGCGCGCAAAACGCCGCGTTTTTTGCGCGCGCAAAAACGCAACGTTCGTCTGAATCTGCCCTATAACAGTAAAAACGCTTTTTTTTCTAAATGATTTGTTTTTGTGTCTCCATATTTGAAGAGCCGTAACTTTTTTATTGTTCCGCCGATGCGGTTGTATGAGGGCTTTTTTTTTGCGGGAAGACTTGTAGTTTTTATTGGTACCATTTTGGAGTAGATGCGACTTTTTGATCACTTTTTATCACATTTTTTTAAAGTCAGAATTCACAGAAAACAGCAATTTTTCCATAGTTTTTTATTACATTTTTTACGGCGTTCACCGTGCGGGTTAAATAATGTAATAGCTTTATAGTCGGGGTCGTTACGGACACGGCGATACCAAATATGTGTAACTTTTTTACTTTATTTTGTTTTTTTAATAGTAAAGCATTTTGTAAGGGGAAAAGCTGGGTTTTTCATTTTTTTTTCACATTTTTTTTAAATTAAATTTATTGAACTTTTTTTTTACTTTTTTACTAGTCCCACTAGGGGACTATAATATGCGATTCTCCGATCGCTATTGTAATACACTGCAATACTTCTGTATTGCAGTGTATTACTGCCTGTCCGTTTAAAACGGACAGGCATCTGCTAGGTCATGCCTGCGGCATGATCTAGCAGGCAGTCGCTCGAGGCAGACCTGGACACCTTTATTAGGCCCCCGGCTGCCATGGGAGACACAGACACTCGGTGATCGTATCGCCAGGTGTCGGTGGAATGAGAGGGAGCTCCCTCCTTCTCTCCAAAACCACTCAGATGCGGTGCTCGCTATTGAGCACCGCTTCGGAGGGGTTAAACGGGTGAGATCGATACTTATATCGATCTCACCCGGCAGAGCAGGGACGCCCCCAGCCCTCAGCTGCCTCTAGCAGCTGAGAGCAGGGAGATTTGACGCTCCCTGCTCTGTTTACTTTATCCTGATGCAGTGACGTAAAAAGGAATATGCATCAGAATAAAGCCCGTTAGTGGCCGTCGTGAAAAGGCGTATTAGTGGTCACTAACGGATTAAGGCCCATGCACACGAACGTGCTTTTGCGGCCGCAATTCCCCAGAAAATCAACGGGAGAATTGCGGTCCCATTCATTTCTATGGGCCCATGCACACGACCGTGGTTTTCAATGTCCGTGCATGGCCGCGGAGCCCGGACCGCAGAAAGAACGGACATGTCTTATTACAGCCGTGTTCTGCGGTCCGGGCTCATAGGAAATAATGCACGGCCCGCGATTTGAAGGCGGCTCGCGGGTGCCACTCCTCGGCCGGCCGGCCGACTCGAATATCACGGCCGTGTACATGGCTACTGTCGTGTGCATGAAGCCTAAGGCGGGATTCACACGACAGGGATTCCCGGCCGGGTGCCGGCCATTCATAAATCGGCCGGCACCCGGCTGCATTAGGAATAATAGACCCCTAATGGGGCTATTCACACGACCGATTTTTTGACGGCCGGGAAAACCGCCCGTCAAAAAATAGGACATGCTCTATTTTCAGCCTGGTGCCCGGCCGCCCGGCTCCCATAGAAGTCTATGGGGCCGGGTAATACACGGCCATCACCGGAATGTGTCCCGAGTGATGGCCGGGTCTACCGTCGCTCGCGCACTCTCTCTCCTCCTCCTCACAGTGCAGAGTGCATGTAAGGAGGAGGATCTTTTATTGCTCGCTGTAGGAGTCGGAATCCCCAATCCCCGGCCGAGGATTGGGGATTCCGCTACAGGAGAAGTGCGTGACTACACTGTCCATATATGGACACAGCGAAGTCACTCACTTCTGCAGCGGAATCCCCGACTCTATGGCCGGGGATTCCACTACAGGAGAAGTGAGTGACTTCACTGTCCATATATGGACACAGCGAAGTCACGCACTTCTGCAGCGGAATCCCCGACTCTATGGCCGGGGATGCCGCTACAGGAGAAGTGAGTGACTACACTGTCCATATATGGACACAGCGAAGTCACTCACTTCTGCAGCGGAATCCCCGACTCTATGGCCGGGGATGCCGCTACAGGAGAAGTGAGTGACTACACTGTCCATATATGGACACAGCGAAGTCACTCACTTCTGCAGCGGAATCCCCGACTCTATGGCCGGGGATTCCACTACAGGAGAAGTGAGTGACTACACTGTCCATATATGGACACAGTGAAGTCACGCACTTCTGCAGCGGAATCCCCGACTCTATGGCCGGGGATGCCGCTACAGGAGAAGTGAGTGACTACACTGTCCATATATGAACACAGCGAAGTCACTCACTTCTGCAGCGGAATCCCCGACTCTATGGCCGGGGATGCCGCTACAGGAGAAGTGAGTGACTACACTGTCCATATATGGACACAGCGAAGTCACTCACTTCTGCAGCGGAATCCCCGACTCTATGGCCGGGGATTCCACTACAGGAGAAGTGAGTGACTACACTGTCCATATATGGACACAGCGAAGTCACGCACTTCTGCAGCGGAATCCCCGACTCTATGGCCGGGGATGCCGCTACAGGAGAAGTGAGTGACTACATTGTCCATATATGGACACAGCGAAGTCACGCACTTCTGCAGCGGAATCCCCGACTCTATGGCCGGGGATTCCGCTACAGAAGAAGTGAGTGACTACACTGTCCATATATGGACACAGTGACGTCACTCACTTCTGAAGCGGAATTCCCGACCTGTGGCAGGGAATTCCTCTTCATGAGAAGTCAGTGACTACACTGTCCATATATGGACATTGAAGTCAGTGACTTCTCCTGGAAAGGGGGGGGGGGATGGGTGCAACCTACAGGGGACTGTGTGGCATCACCTACAGGGGGCAGGGTGGCATCACCTACAGGGGGCAGGGTGGCATCACCTACAGGGGGCAGGGTGGCATCACCTACAGGGGGCAGTGTGGGTGGCATCACCTACAGGGGGCAGGGTGGGTGGCATCACCTACAGGGGGGTGGGTGGCATCGCCTACAGGGGGCTGTGTGGCATCGCCTACAGGGGGCTGTGTGGCATCGCCTACAGGGGGCTGTGTGGCATCGCCTACAGGGGGCTGTGTGGCATCGCCTACAGGGGGCTGTGTGGCATCGCCTACAGGGGGCTGTGTGGCATCGCCTACAGGTGGCTGTGTGGCATCGCCTACAGGGGGCTGTGTGGCATCGCCTACAGGGGGCTTGGTGGCATCACCTACAGGGGGCTTGGTGGCATCACCTACAGGGTGCTTGGTGGCATCACCTACAGGGGGCTTGGTGGCATCACCTACAGGGGACTTGGTGGCATCACCTACAGGGGACTTGGTGGCATCACCTACAGGGGACTTGGTGACATTACCTACAGGGGACTTGATGACATTACCTACAGGGGGCTGGGTGGCATTGCCTGCAGGGGACAGGGTGGCATCGCCTGCAGGGGGCTGTGTGGCATCGCCTGCAGGGGGCTGTGTGGCATCACCTACAGGGGGCTGGGTGGCATTACCTACCAGGAGGGCTGTGGCATTATCTACAAAGGGCTGTGTGTGGCAACAAATGTAAATGAAATTCATCCGATTTTAAAACGGACAGGGAAAAAAACGGATGCAAATCGGGTCCAAATCGGCCGGTAAAAACGGCAACTCGGCCCGGAACGGAATTGGAACGGATGCAAAACGGATGCAAACCGGCCGGGAAAATCGGTCAAAAACGGCCGATTTTCCCGGCCGACACTCGGACCCTGTCGTGTGAATGAGGCCTAAATCTGATTTATTATTTTATGTGATTTATTTTATTGGTTTTAAATATTTATGGTTATTTTATATGTTGATAATATTTTATATTATTATTGGTAACCCTTAACCCCCTTCCCGACATTTGACGTGTCCATACGCCAAAGTCGGGTAGGGGGAAATATGGAACAGGCTCACGAAGTGAACCCGCTCCATACAATGCCGGTGTCGGCTGTATGTTACAGCCGACACTTCAGGGTAACAAGCGCGATCCCACTCGTTAAATAGCGACCGCGGCATTTAAATAGTTAGAAAGAGGGAGGCGACCCCCTCTAACAGCTTATCACGCACCCGCAATGCAATGGCGATGGTTGCTATGGCGGCCCAATGAAGGCCCCCAGGTCCGCCATCTTTGTTCTATTAAGCGCTGCCTCCGGCCTGTCAGAATCACGATATACTGCAATACATTAGTATCTAACGATCGCTGGTTGAAGCCCCCCTGAGGGGACTAATAAAAAAAGTACAAATTAGTAAAATAATGTGTTTTTTTTAATGTACAAAAATTCAATAATAATATTAAAAGTTCAAAACCTTTTCCTATTTTACCCCAGAGAATAGTAAAAAAAATAAAAAAAAATAAACAAAGTCTGAACTATCACAATATCTCATTATTTAACCCGCACGGTGAACGCCGTAAAAAATAAAAACGTTAACGCCAGAATCTCTATTTTTTGGTCACCTCATCTCCCACAAAAAATGAAATAAAAAGTAATCAAAATGTTGCATGTACCCCAAAATGGTATCATTAAAAACTACAGCTTATCCCGCAATAAATAAGCCCTCACACCGCGTAATCGACGGAAAAATGAAAAAGTTGTGGCTCTCGGAATTTGGCGGCACAATAAATTTTATTTTTTACACTTACGTTTTTACTTCTAAAAGTAGTAAAATATAGAAAAAACGATTTATATTTGGTATCGCCGTAACCGTATTGACCCACAGAATAAAGGTAACATGTTGTTTTAATGGCACAGGGAATTCCGTAAAAACGACGCGCGACTTCCGGTTCCGGCGCTGGCGATGCAGGACATGAGTGACTGAGCTCCCGCTCCCGTCTAGCCTGCTTGCCTGCAACAGTCGCTCCGGCGGCGACAATCAGCTGTGAAGCCACCAGCCCTGCACACAGGAACATACCCGGTGGTGCCTGTATGGACAGGTACCTCCTCAGAAGTGCGCATAAGCCAGCCATAGAAGACTCAGCCGCGGCCGTGGAAAAGGGAGGTAAGATGGCGGCGCTTCCCGCCACTGCTCCCCTGCTATACACACTACAGAAGCTAAAGGGGTGGTGGACGGAATTTGATGGTGATAATGCATCACATCGCTCGGACCCGTCACTGTATTGGCGTACAGCCAAAGTGGTAATACGAGGGAAAATTATGCAATTTATGTCTAATCTTAAACGCAAGACTACCGAAGGGTACAAGGCAGCGAGCGACAGATTACGGTGTGCATACACAGCATTTCTACACTCTTCATCAACGCCTTTGGGGGAGAAATGGAGGGAAGTTAAGCGGCAATTTGATCAGTGGTTAGACAAAAGAGAAAGTATTTATTGGTCCCAATTTGATGCAGATCTAATTCGTTTCGGCAATAAAGCGGGCAAATTATTAGCGCGACTAGCGAAGGGGAGGTTTGCACCGTCACACATTTCAACACTTAATGACTCCAACGGAAATCCTACATCAGACCCCAAAAAAATTAACACCATATTAAGTAAATATTATCAAGCCCTTTACTCAGACACGTCCATAGACCCCCAAAAAGGTAGGGAATTTTTGGAGAAGGTAAATCTGCCAGGGCTCACTCAGGAGCAGAACGACTACTTGAGCGCAGAGATTACCTTAGAGGAAATCCAGAGCACCATTAAAGGGAATGTGTTGCCAGAAAAACATGTTTTTTTTTAAAAAATTAAACATTTAGTGTGTGGGTGATTAAACATTGTTCAAATTTTTTTTATTTTTTTCGCGAGTCAGGAAATATTATAAATTTTTTCTAATTTATAATACTACCCATTTTTGGTCACTAGATGGAGCTAGTTCCCAAAATTGCAGCATTGCAACATTGGGTTAAAAGCCCTCGCTCTAGTGAGCTCTCAGCATCCCCCCCTCCTTTATCCTGGCTAGTGCCGGGATAAACGAGGGGTTTGAAAGGTTTAACCTCCTACACTGTGTGTCGCCATTTTTTGAGGTAACCCACAGTGTAGTAGGTTTACATACAGTAGTAAACACACACAAACACTAACATACATTGAAATCTCTTACCTGCTCCTGCCGCCGCGGCTCCCTCCGGCCCGTCCGCTCCCTTTGCTGCCGCTGTTCCATGTGCACAAGTCCGGAAGCCGCGACCGGAAGTAGTAATATTACTGTCCGGCCGCGACTTCCGGTCCACAGGAAAATGGCGCCGGACGGCGCCAATTTCGAATAGGACTGTGTGGGAGCGGCGCATGCGCAGTTCCCACACAGACGCCGTACACGGCAGTCAATGGGACGGGAGCCGTTCGCAGTCCCTATGGGACTGTGGCTGCCGTATTCCATGTCTGTGTGTGTCGTTAATCGACACACACAGAAATGGAACAAAAAATGGCAGCCCCCATAGGGAAGAAAAAGTGTAAAAATAAGAAACAGTAAAACACAAACACACAAATGAAAATAAACGTTTTTATTAAAGCACTAACATCTTTAACATATAAAAAAATTATTTGTGATGACACTGTTCCTTTAAGACCTTATCCAACGGAAAGGCCCCGGGTCCAGATGGATTCACAGGAGAGTTTTTTAAGTCCCTGAGAGAAGAAATCAGCCCTACCTTGGTGGCGTACTATAATATCTTACTAAAGACCGGTGCTCTCCCAGCAGAGGCCAAAATAGCGCATATAAAGGTATTACCCAAGAAGGGGAAGGATCCTCTTGACCCGGGGTCGTACCGTCCTATATCACTGATAGACCAAGACCAGAAATTACTCACAAAAGTTTTGGCCAATCGTCTGGCTACGTATGTACCCACATTGGTGGGAAAATCCCAAGTAGAATTTGTAAAGGGCAGGGCAGCAGTGACTAATTTACGTAAGGTGTTGAAACAGTCAGGCACGATCCCCAGCCAGGTACCCGGCCGGCACTATTAGCGCTAGACGCAGAGAAAGCCTTTGATAACATACAATGGGAATGGCTGGGGATGGTGCTGGACAAAATGAACGTCCAGGGAGCCTTCCGGGTCTTCTTGAAGGGAGTCTACAATAACCCGCAGGCACGTGTTCACTCCTCAGGATTTCTATCGGATCCCTTTCAATTACATAAAGGAACCCGGCAGGGATGTCCCCTGTCGCCCCTGTTATTCAATCTAGCACTGGAACCTATGGCTAGATTCCTGGAGGAATCCGATATGTTCAGAGGTATTCAGGTAGGGTCTCTGGCGGTTAAGTTAACCCTGTTTGCTGATGACGTTATACTTTTTATGTCAAATCCTCAAGAGCATTTAATGCCGGTTTTTCATTTTTTACAGGAATTTGGGCAATGCTCGGGATATAAAGTCAACCTAGCTAAAAGCGAACTGCTGGAGTTGGGCAAACCATTGCCTTAGACCTTTTGGCAATCCTTGGGATGTGGGATATCCCCGGTTGAACACTGCATTACTTATCTGGGCATCAAGATAGGGAAGGTGCCAGACACCCTGTATGGCCTAAATTATCCCCCGTTATTTAAAAAAATGCAAGCGGAACTCACTAGATGGGGCCAATTGCCGTTGTCCCTCCTGGGAAGATGCCACCTGATTAAGATGGTTAGTTTCCCCAGATTGCTATACCCCTTTAAAACACTCCCTCTCCTATTGAAACATATGGATGTCTCTAAACTGACTTCCTCATTCACAAAATTTATATGGGCAGGAAAGAGGCCTCGCATCGCACTCACCAAGCTCATGATGGGCAAACAAGAAGGGGGTGTGAACTTCCCGAATATCAGGGGTTATAACGTGGTCTGTCTTTTTCGTCATGTAGTAGATTGGCTTCACGAAACGAGCCATTATTCCAACTTAGATCTGGAGGGGGAGTATGCCTCACCCTGGAACCTGAAAGCTTTGCTACATTGTAGAGTTACCTCTCTTCCGTGCCGTCTCAAAACCTCCATTGTATTGAGAGATACAATTCTAGCTTGGAAAGCGGTACGTAAGCACTTTGACCTACCTCACCTGCTATCGAAACATATGCCGTTGGGCGGACACCTGGAATTTCTACCGGGAGTAGGCAAGGGAGACAGATTTGCCTCTTGGGGGACTGTAGGCATTAATAACGCAGGGGATCTTATGCATATAGAGGAAAGGAGATGGTTAACCGGGACGGAAATCACCACTAAACTTAGACCCCTAGAGGGGAGGGTTAATTTTTTACAAATTTTTCAGGCACGATCATTTTGCACCTCTAGGCTCAGGGATTTGAGTAAGGAAGCCACCGCGCACACTCTGGATGAGGTCATGGGTCCAACAACTGGGCGGGAGACTATTTCAGGGTTGTATAGAGCACTGGGGGATGGTTTTGTTCTTCCGCAATCAAGGGTTAGATTCAAAGTCTGGGAACGGTGGACTCAGGATCCAGGTATAGGTGAGATCATATTGGGGGGGTTGGGAGACGGTACGGAAGAGTGTTATAAACGAGAGCTGGAGGGAAACCTATTTTAAGTTGATGCATGCAGCTATATACGGCTTTAATATTTTGCCTTCACAATCCTTCCCCGACCGCATTACGTGTTGTCCCAAATGCAACACCCCCCTGACGAATTTGTGGCAAGGAGTGTGGGGGTGTGTACATACGAAGCGATTTTCGGTGATGGTACAGAAATATATTTCGGATCATTGGAAAACGAAACTCCCAATGACTCCTCAAGCGCTATTGTTCCATCAGGCGCGACCGCCGGAGGAAGAGGGTGCTCGAGGGGTGAGATCACCTCCCCTGCTGGTGCACACGATTTTACTGGTGGCCTTGAGATGCCTCCTGAGTAAATGGCTGGAAACAGACACGCCGGGGTTAAACCTGATTGTGTCTCGCCTGAAACAGGGTATGTGCACACACACTAATTACGTCTGTAATTGACGGACGTATTTTGGCCGCAAGTACCGGACCGAACACAGTGCAGGGAGCCGGGCTCCTAGCATCATACTTAGGTACGACGCTAGGAGTCCCTGCCTCTGCGTGGAACTACAGTCCCGTACTGAAAACATGATTACATTACGGGACAGTTGTCCTGCAGCAAGGCAGGGACTCCTAGCGTCGTACATAACTATGATGCTAGGAGCCCGGCTCCCTGCAGTGTGTTCGGTCCACTACTTGCGGCCGAAATACGTCCGTCAATTACGGACGTAATTAGTGTGTGTGCACATACCCTTATTAGTTCTTGAGAGGGTGGAGGTGGAAAGACGGAAGGAAACGGGAACCAAGAAGCTATTCGCTAAATGGCAAATATTCATAGAATCGCAGTGCACAGTGGTCGAGGTAGTGGAAATTGTTACGCCTTTCCGGCACACAGCGTGGTATTATACGCAGCTCTTGGCAGGCACGTTAGGGGGTCTGCAACTTTGATCTAGTCGGGGGATAAATGAGAAGTAGATACGCATTGATGACCTAAGTCGTGTCGGGGATGGGGGACGTCATGTTTTCTGTTTATATGAAGATCGACACTTATGCCATGTTTGTATGTTGTGTTTAGTTCAAGGTTAATTTAATGACAGTTGAGCGCTGCGCACTCATGACGCGACCTTTGCATGAAATGTTTGTAAGAAAATGTGAAATCTGTTAATAAAAATGATGTTTTAAAAAAAAAAAATGACGCGCAAAAAACCATGGAGGAATCGCTGTTTTTTTCATTTTCGACCCCACAAATAATTTTTACCCGTTTCCTAGTACATTATACGGCACAATAAATGGCGCTATGAAAAACGACAACTCGTCCCGCAAACATCAAGCCTTTATAGGACTATATAAACGAAAAAATAAAAAGTTATGGCTTTTGGAATGTGGGGAGGAAAAAACGAAAATGAAAATCTGAAAAATGGCTGCGGAGGGAAGGGGTTAATAAAGCATCGCGGCCTGTTCATCCACGTTTTCTGTTTTGCGTGTATTTATTTTATTATTGTTGGTATGATATTTTGGAATTGTGTTTTGTGCCATCATGAACCCGCAGCACACAGAACTGCCCAAGTGCCCGGCTTACCCCTGCAGGACTATGACACAAGCGGCCAGCAGAGGGCAGCGTGGTGACAGCCAGCTATGGGAGGCGGTCAAAGGGTTAATAATTGGTTTTCATTGCAGCAAACCGATTCTTCACTCTTGTTTTCCAGCCGCTGCCCCCGGAGGTTTAGGGCTTGTTCACATGTAACGGAATTACTGCAGCAACTCCGCAGAAAGTAGCAGAAATTCAGCTGCGGGAAAAAACGCGCCATTTCATGCGTTTTTTTTACTATTTTTCAATGTTGGGGGACGGTGACGGATCCCCTGAAAAACGCAGCAATTCAGTGACTTTCCGCAGCAGGAATTGCGGTACAAAAAACACGCACCGCGGGTCAATTTCTGCTCTGAATATTTACGCAGCGTGCGGAGGAGATTTGATAAATTTCACTCACTTTGCTGCTACGGTTTTCTGCCGCGTGTTTCGTCCACAATTCCGGATGGAAAATACGCAGCAATTCCGCTACGTGTGGACGAGCCCTTACAACGCCGGGGGGACCGGCCATAGATAAGGGGTCGCTCTACTAGATTGCATGTAAGTGACTGAACTAATGAACGTCGTGGCTCAGGGTACGGCTCAGGGTACGGCCCGCCAAATCGTGCAGCCAATAGCCACCGTGAGGGAGCGGGGTTTTTGGCCGCATGCGGACCACCAGTAATTGTCAGGGTACAGCCCCACGTAGCGGATTGTTAGAGACATAGGGGCTCTGCTATGATCAGGGGGCCCATATACTGTTCTTGTCCGGGGCCCCTCTGCTATCTGTGTCCACCCCTGATTAATTTAGGAACCACCGTCAGCCACATGACCGCCCACATTGCACATAATTCCCCTGATTACAATGAATCCTTATTATCTCTTCGCACCCCCTCCTCACAGATATAAACTTGTAATGCAAGGCAAAAAAACAGCGATGCCCCCTCCCCCGATCTAGACAAGAAACCGACAATATGAGAAGTGGTCGCCTTAACCCTTAAATGCATTTTGCGCCATTATCGTTTCCAGGTGGCAGGTGAAGCAGCGTGGAACTGAAAGGGTTAAAGCGGACAATCCGGATATTATTCCATTATAGGGAACGATCCCATCAGAGCTCTCAGGTTTTTAGGTCAATGGCAATCGGTAGATGGAAGGGTTAACAGATCATGTGACCCCCCCCCCTCCCGTCACATGACTTGGCGTTTTCTGTTATTGATGGTCCCCATTCTCTATCCTGGTGACATATTAACCATTAGTGCGCTGGAGAATCTTTCCCTTGCTGCAGAAGAGCTTACAATCTATGACCCCGCGTCTCAGCCTGATGAGGAAATATAAATACAGGAACGATGTCAAAGACGTGGAACTACAACTCCCAGCATGCCCTGACAGCTGCATGTCATGGGTGTAATATGCAGGATCTAGTGTTGTTTGCCTGACAGACCCCAGAGATCCACTAGATCCAATAACTCCCGGTGCTCCGGCTACAATGTATCGTGGAGGGTGATTGACAGCTCGGTACCTGCACTTGTGGTGAGGAAGAGGAGCAGCAGCAGCAGTGGCGTCCCCGTCATGTCAGCGCTTCTCATTCTTCTCCAGAAAGTGGCAGCTTTATAATCAGCTGTGGAGGTGGAGCCGGGAGGACGTGATTATTATAAGACACCGAGACTGTAATAAGTTTGTGTCCCTCTCGTTCCAAAGGCAGCACCCAATGGGTTAATGACCTTCCCGGCTAGTACAGAAGGAAAATACACAATTAGTCTTAATTACAACCTCAATGAAGCACCTTGAACAAACACACAATGAGTTTTTTTCTTGTGTCCCGGCTGGACAGGTTCATTTTCTTCTCTCTCAACAGGTTTTGTTATTTGGTGCCGTGACGGCCGTGTGTGGGATCCTGGGGGGTCTCTAGTGCGTCCCCTTAGCCCTCCGAAGTAGTTTCCCCCTGTGTCGTGTTTACCGGAGTGCAGGGGCGTAACTAGGAAAGACTGGGCCCCATAGCAAACTCTTGACCGGGCCCCCCCCCCTGAGTGCCACAAGCAGCTCCCCTTATAAATAGTGCCCCCTGTAGAGTGTGCCATACAGCCCCCCGTAGACAGTGCTATATAGTCCCGCCTATAGACCCCCTTTGTAGATAGTGTATAGTGGCACTCAGCCCCCCCTTGTGTATAGTGCCACACAGCCCTCCCTTATGTATAGTGACACACAGCCCCCCCTTGTGTATAGTGCCACACAGCTCCCCCTTTGTGTATAGTGCCACACAGCCCCCCCTTGTGTATAGTGCCATAAAGCCCCTCCCCCCTTGTGTACAGTGCCACACAGCCCCTCCCCCCTTGTGTATAGTGCCACACAGCCCCTCCCCCCTTGTGTATAGTGCCACAAGGCAATGGCGCATCTGAGAAAGTTGTATCAGCCAGGGAGATGTCACTCAAACATGGAAAGGTGGGTTTGGAGTCAGGACTATGTGACTCTTCAGGATAGCGGCACCGCCCCATGACTCTCTAATGAGTAATTAGCATATAGCGTGCACCTTTTTAAAAGTGGATTTTAAGAATTTTGCTGCATCTAAAAAAAAACATACAAGGGAATGTTTGAAAATATTGTCAGGTCATGTATCACCGCGTGGTGGCAGTTCAAGGGGTTAAAGCTACCTGACAGATTCCCATTAAATATACAATGAATTGAAAACAACTCCATCTGCCCTGCAATTTTGTTATTATAAATATATCCTATATAATTACAGATCCAGAACCAAGCTCATACATATATACAGTACCACAACCAAGCTCATATATCTTTACAGTACCAGAACCAAGCTCATATATCTTTACAGTACCACAACCAAGCTCATACATATATACAGTACCACAACCAAGCTCATACATATATACAGTACCACAACCAAGCTCATACATATATACAGTACCACAACCAAGCTCATATATCTATACAGTACCAGAACCAAGCTCATATATCTTTACAGTACCACAACCAAGCTCATACATATATACAGTACCACAACCAAGCTCATACATATATACAGTACCACAACCAAGCTCATACATATATACAGTACCACAACCAAGCTCATATATCTATACAGTACCAGAACCAAGCTCATATATCTTTACAGTACCACAACCAAGCTCATACATATATACAGTACCACAACCAAGCTCATACATATATACAGTACCACAACCAAGCTCATATATATATACAGTACCAGAACCAAGCTCATATATCTTTACAGTACCACAACCAAGCTCATACATATATACAGTACCACAACCAAGCTCATACATATATACAGTACCACAACCAAGCTCTGACATATATACAGTACCACAACCAAGCTCATACATATATACAGTACCACAACCAAGCTCTGACATATATACAGTACCACAACCAAGCTCATATATCTATACAGTACCACAACCAAGCTCTGACATATATACAGTACCACAACCAAGCTCATACATATATACAGTACCACAACCAAGCTCATATATCTATACAGTACCACAACCAAGCTCAGTACATAAATACAGCACTAGAACCAAGCTCTGACATATATACAGCACTAGAACCAAGCCCATACATGTATACGGCACGAGAGCCAATCGTAATACATATATACCACACCAGTACCAACCTCAGTACATAAATACAGCACTAGAACGAAGCTCTGAAATATATACAGCACCAGAATCAACCTCAGTACATAAATACAGCACTACAACCAAGCTCAGTACATATAGACAGCACCTGAAACAAGCTCAGTATATAAATACATCCCCAGAACCAAACTCATTACATATATACACAGCACCAAAACCAATCTCATACGTATATACAGCACCAGAACCAAGATCAAATCATATATACAACACCAGGACAAATACAGCTCAATTTAGTGCAACCCCTGCCGAATAGGTTTGTACGGCATAAAACTACAGCTCCCAGCATGGCCCCAACAATGGTAAGGAAATGCTGGGAGATGCTGTTTCACAAAAAAAAATCATACCACCCATCATCTCGCTGCAGATCACACAGTGACTACAGTGCTGATTAGAGGCAGAGTAAACATTTACATTAAGTGACTCACCGGTGACTTCTCATATTCTAGTTCTTTTCTTCTCCCTCCGGTTCAGACATCTATGATGGATTTCTCCCGCCATGACCCATTTCTGCAGTTTTCCACTCAGATGTCTTCAGTTTCTCACTTTTAAAACATTTCTGCACCTATAAATGAAGTTAAAATTCTCAACAACTCTAAATATAATAAAGCAGCATACACTGCACCTCTAACTATAATAGCACCATACACTGTGTCCCTGATTATAATGGTACCATACACTGACACACACACACACACACACACACACACATACACCGTGCCCCCTATAGATAGTGCCCACCTGGGCCCATGTAGATAGTGACCCCCATAGAGCCTCTGTAGATAGTGACCTACATGGAAGCCCCTGTAGATAGTGCCCACATATGTACTCCAGAGCTGCAAGGCAATAGTGCTAACCACTGAGCCACCGTGCTGCCCTACATATAACTTCCCCTATAGATAGTGCTCCACGTATAGTCCACCTCTGTAGACAGTGCCCTACATATAGCCACCCTGTTGCTAGTGCCCCACAGGTAACCCACCCCTGTATATAGTGTCCTACATATAGCCACCCCTATAGAAAGTGCCCTAAAAAGCTCCCCTATAGATAGTGCTCTACATATAGCCCACCCCTGTATAGTGTCTCACATATAGCTCCCCCTGTATATAGTGCCCCACATATAGACCACCCTGTAGATAGTGCCCCACATACCCACATATAGACCCCTTTGTATATAGTGACCCACATATAGACCCCCCTGTAGATTGTACCCCACATACAGACCTCCCTGTATATAGTGTCCCACATATAGACCACCCCCTGTAGATAGAACCCCCACTATAGATAATGCCATTAACAGTTTTATGAGGGGGAAAAAAACAAAAAATTTGACATACTCACATGATCCCGTTCCCACGCTGTTCACTGGCGATGCAGATCTGCTCTCTTCTGAGCGGGTCTGCAGGAGCTGAACGAGCGTCGTCCAATGACGCTGATTGGTGGGCAGAATGACTTGCACCGTCAATCAGCGCCTTACAAGCATGGAAGCGGCGCGATGACGTCATCGCGCCGCTAGTCAATCAGCGTCATTATAATGCGCAGAATAGTCGGGCACTGAACATGCGCCGGACATTCAGCGCTAATGCATGTATTTGGCTGTCGCTAGAACCGGGGTCCCCTCCGGTGCTAGCGACGCCTACAGGCATGAGAGGGCCTGTGTCGCCCGGCCCATACTTGTTGGAGGCACGGAGGTGCGGGCCCCATAGTGGCGGCGCTACCGCTGTAGCAGCCATGACGGCTGCTAGCGGCACCACCGATAATATGGGGGGGGGCGTGTCGGCTGGTGGCACAGGCCCCCTCAAGCCGCGGGCCCTGTAGCAGCCGCTACGGCTGCTACAGCGGTAGTTACGCCACTGCCGGAGTGGCATTGAATGACAGCTCCCTGGTCGGGGGATTAGGTGGGTCTCGTGCGTCCTAACGAAATTCTCGGCCGGAGCATCAGCAGTGATTTGTGCTGCTCGTCTGGAGTAGAGCCGCACGCCGGCACTCAAGTCCTTGGCAAGGAATATTGCCGACTGCGCATCTCCGGAAGTCAGCGCTGAGATGCCCTAGCCTGGACGTAAGCGCGGTATGTGCAGGTCCTGAACTCGGCACGGACGCATAATGCGCATGCGCGGGAGTTACTGGTCATTGCGAGACGACAGCTTCAATATAATGGCGCACTTTTCAGCGATGGTGGCCGGAACCATTGCCAGGCTCGCACCTCCAGACAGCCAGAAAGATGCCGAAGTCTCAAAGGGGCAAACGCTCAAAGAAAGCTAAACTTAGGATGTGTTCTCAGTGTGAACAGCCCCTATCTGACCATTATGGAGCGGACATATGCAATACTTGTTTACAACAGGAGGATAATGATGATGAGGAGGAGGATGATGATGATGATGAGGAGGAGGATATTGTTGATGAGGAGGAGGATGATGATGATGAGGCGGAGGATATTGTTGATGAGGAGGAGGAGGAGGATGATGATGATGATGATGATGATTGATGATGAGGATGTTTTTCCTGTACAGCATCAGGGTAAAACGTTTTTTGACTGGTTTAAAGACCATCTTGTTGAAGCTTTAATGAGACTAAAGGGGACTGCGGTATTCCTACTAAACGTAGAAGAACAACTGCTGAAGAAAACGTCTCCTCAATAGATCAGTCCCCCCTATCCTGGTCTGACGGCGAGATGTAGGCGTTCCGGTGTTAAAAGCCGTGAAAGATTCTGTAGAATCTGAGGTTATGGAAGAAGAACGTTCAAAGAAACAGAAGTTATTTCATTTTCCGGCACAAGATTTACTGAGAGTTTTTCAGACTGGACTGGCAGAGACCGGAGAAGAAGATGGCTATGGGCCACAGATTCAGGATATGGGCCACAGATTCAGGATATGGGCCACAGATTCAGGATATGGGCCACAGATTCAGGATATGGGCCACAGATTCAGGATATGGGTCACAGATTCAGGTCTCTATATAGAACAGATCCGTCTTATTCGGATCACTGGATGACTCCACCTAAAGTGGATCTGGCCTCTGCCCGACTTTCTGAAAAAGCCTTTTTTCCTTCGGATGAGTCGTCTTTGCTTAACCCCTTAATGACCAGGCCATTTTGCACGTTAATGACCAAGGATTATTTTTTGTTTTTTCACGGTCGCATTCCAAGAGTCGTAACTCTTTTTTTATTCCGTCGACATAGCCGTATAAGGGCTTGTTTTTTCCGGGACGAGTTGTATTTTGTAATTGTACCATTTTTAGATGCTTATAATATATTGATTAACTTTTATTAACTTTATTTTAGGAGAGAATTGAAAATAAGCAGCTATTCCAGCATTGATTTTCACGTTATAAATTTACGCCGTTTACTATGCAGCGGAAAATAACATGTTAACTTTATTCTATGGGTCGGCACGATTACGGGGATACCAAATATGTAAAGGTTTTATATGTTTTTTCTACGTTTGCACAATAAAAAGCCTTTTAGAAAAAAATTACTTGTTTTTGCATCGCCGCGTTCCAAGAGCCGTAAAGTTTTTATTTTTCCGTCGATGTGGCCGTATGGGGGCTTGATTTTTGCGGGCCAATGTGTAGTTTTCATTAGTACTATTTTGGGGTACATAGGACTTATAGATTAATTTTTATTTCATTTTTTATGGGGGGAATGGAAAAAAAGACAGAATTTTGCCGTTGTTTTTTGCGGTTTTTTTGGACGCCGTTCATCCGGCGGTTTAATTAATGTGTTCATTTTATTGTTCAAGTTGTTACGATCGCGGGGATACCATATATGTGTATGTGGCCGGAACGTGTAACGTCTATGGCCGGGGGTCGTCGTTCAGACTTTTACCCTCTGAAGGCCACGGCCTTGGACATCTGACTTCTCGGCGTCAGCTCCCTCCAGGGAGACGCCGGCACTCACTTCCGGGTCCTCGGACCGTTTCCCGCAGGGCGCGCGGGCCCGCGCGTGCACGGCCTTAATGGGCCAGTACGCGTCCAGCTGTCACCAACCAATAATTAGCCCATATGGCTGCTGGACTATAAAAAGGGGCTCTGCCCACTTGTTCCTCGTCTGAGCGTCGTCGTTGTTGTTGTGAAGGATTGTTTATTTGCTTATATTCTCTGTATGAAATTATATTATCAATTATCAAGCAGGAGGCCGAATGACTAACATAAGTATTCTCCATTTTGTAATGAACTTTCCTCTATATAATTCAAAGAAACATTTTATCTTCATGTGTTAATTGTGTGGCCTTCATAACCCCATTGTAGCCGGTTGGCTGAATGCCCAGACATAAAGTGCAACTATTATTGCAACAAACTCGCCATGAGAACAAATCACTAAAAACTGCCCATTGTCTGCTTGTCTCCAGGTGTTACCTGATGTCAGCATTTTAATGAAGATATTACAAGTTATTTCAAGAATTTGTCAATGATATTTTTCGTGAGCTCCTTTATGTTTGTGTTGTGGTGTATCTCGATGACATTTTGATTTTTTCCCCCGATCCAGTAACTGATCAGAGTCATGTCCGCCAGTTTCTTTGGCTTCTGAGAACACAGACGCACGACATGGCCAGCACTATAGAGTCCAGAGGTGCGCCTGCGCTGTTTTTCTTGAACGGACAGTTTAAGCCGATCCACCTGCAGGTAGGTCCGTGCTATCGTATCTACTGAGAAAGTCAAGTGGTGTCTTCCGCTGCATCCACGGTGCCACCTGCTGTGAAAGTCAAGTCCTGCTTCCGCTACTGTCTACATTGCCTCAGGTACTCGTTCTGAACTATAGACATTGTTTTGTACCTTGTTGGCCAGCTGCTACCCCGCTACGCGGTACGGCCCAGTGGGTCCACACCCCACACGGTGGCAATGATGTTGTGTGTTTTTTATTTATTGTTGTGTGAGGGCTTATTTTTTGTGTGACGAGCTGTCGTTTTTATCGGTACAATTTTTTAGTATTTCTTTTTTACAGCGTTCACTGAGCGAGTTAAATAATTCTATATTGTAATAGTTCAGACTTTTACGGATGCAGCAATACCAATTTTCTTTACTTTTTTTATTTTTTACTTTACTTTAGGAGGAAAATAGTAATAGGTGTTTTCTTTTTAACTTTTAATATTTTTAATTTTTTTTCACTACTAAAAACTTTTTTCACTTTTTTTACACACTTTATTAGCCAATTAAAAAATTGGGGATCAGCACTGCCAGGAGATGTAGTCAGATGGTCTGTACTGCCAGGAGGTGTAGTAGGAGGAACGGCAGCTTGCACATCCAGCCGATGTGCAATAACGTTCAATGCCTGGAGGAGTTGGTCCTGTCGAGACCGGAGGTCTAGCATATCTGCCCGCATCACTTGTGACGTCGTCATGGTCTTGGATTGAGCAGCGGGGTCCATGGCCTGAGCGTACTGTCACGTTGGGTGCGTGGACCCACCTTTGCCGTACCGCCTTGACTTTATAGCATCTGGCCAACAGGGTGCAAGTCAAAGTCAATAGTTCGGATAGGTGTACCTGTGGTACCTCTGACAGTAGCGAAGACAGGCTCGGATGGGACATTGGCATCAGGGGGACACCAGGCATGGTGTAACCAGGAAGGCGTAGTACACAGCACGACTCGACACTGCAAGGGTTCCGTCGTTTTGACGGAATCAATAGCGTAGTCAAAAAGACGGAACCCTTGCACAACTGAGATAAACGGAAACCATTGGCACTGGATCCGTCACCATTGAAATCAATGGTGATGGAAAGCTTTGGTTTCCGTTTGTGTCAGTCAGGGTCCTGTTCCGACGGAAAGCACAGATGAAACGTCGGAACGGGACCGTGGCACAATTGTAAACGCCAGAATGTCTATTTTTTGGTCACCTCATCTCCCACAAAAAAATGAATTAAAAAGTGATCAAACCGTCGCATGTACACCAAAATGGTATTATTAAAAACTACAGCTTATGCAGCAAATAATAAGCCCTCATACCGCGTAATCGATGGAAAAATAAAAAAGTTGTGGCTCTCGGAATTTGGCGACGCAGAATACATTTTATTTTTTACACTTCGGTTTTTACTTGTAAAAGTAGTAAAATATAAAAAAAACTATATATATTTGGTATCGCCGTAATCGTATTGACCCACAGAATAAAGTTAACATGTTGTTTTAATTGCACAGTGAATTTCGTAAAAACGGCGTGCAAAAAACCATGGAGGAATCGCTGTTTTTTTTCATTTTCTACCCCACAAATAATTTTTTCCCTGTTTCCTATTACATTATACGGCAAATTAAATGGTGCGACGAAAAACTACAACTCGTCCCGCAAAAATCAAGCCCTCATAGGACTATATCGACGGAAAAATAAAGACGTAATGGCTTCTGGAATGTGGGGAGGAAAAAACGAAAATGAAAATCTGAAAGTTGTTTACGACGGGAAGGGGTTAACAGTCATTTTAATAATTGCATGGAATGTCTAACAACATATATTGTTAATCTATAGTAACAGTGTTAGACTAATATATCTAATGATAAAAGAAAATAAGTTTGTTACTAACAAGAGCATGAGGCCTCACATCTCTATTGTGGGGTGACCATGTGAAGATGCTGGTCATTGATTGACAGGAGCACATGGTAACATTTTGACCTTGTAACTACACATTCTCTGTTATCTGTTATAGTTTAGCTGTGTCTGCAGAGAGTCCACATGTAGTGGAACATAAGAACTGTAACTTTAAGGGTATGTTCACACGGCGGGGGTCCGTAACGGCTGAAATTACGGGGATGTTTCAGCCTGAAAACATCCCCGTAATTTCAGCCGTACCGGCATGTGCAGGCGCTTGAACGCCGCGTCAATTACGGCCGTAATTAGCGCTGCTATTCATTGGAGTCAATGAATAGCGGCTCCAATTACGGCCAAAGAAGTGACAGGTCACTTCTTCTACGCGGGCGTCTATTTACGCGCCGTCATTTGACAGCGGCGCGTAAATATACGCCTCGTGTGAACAGACAAACGTCTGCCCATTGCTTTCAATGGGCAGATGTTTGTCAGCGCTATTGAGGCGCTATTTTCAGACGTAATTCGGGGCAAAAACGCCCGAATTACGTCCGTAAATAGGCCGTGTGAACATACCCTAAAGATTAAGAGGGAATATAAAAGCCTGATAAGATCACAGGATCGAGCATTATATGTTTTATGTTTATATGTTATAGGTTACGTTATATATGTTTTATGTGTCGTCCACAATGAAAAACTTCACATTCATATTTAAATGTTATATGATGTGCATTACTCAATGAGGATTATAGTTCATTGGATGAATAGTAAAAGAATAGGAGTTTATAAACAGTCATTCTGGTTATATACTTGTTTTAACAAAGCTACACACAAAAGTTATGTATGTGTGAAATTGGATTCAGAGTGTCTGGTGACAGCCGATATTGTGAGTGTCATGAAGCAGGTTAGTGGACCCACTAGGCCGTAGCGGGGAGGCAGCTGGCCAAACAACAGGAAACCCCAGCAATACAATGTCCCGCACAAGAGTACCTGGATAGTCCACACAGTGGCCGCAGCTCTGGCACTGATGGAGATGGTTTAACGCCAAACGCGGCGGATGACACAGGTGCCGTAGGTTGCGCCAGACGTGGCGGATTCCTCCGGACGTGGCAGATGACACAGGACGTGGCACGACTCGATACTAAAGGCACAGCACGGGTAACAACTGGAACGGGAAACACAAAGGGACCATTTGCAAGACAGACTGGGAAAACTAACAACGCTCAGGCAAGGATGAGAAGGCCTGGGGCCTTCTTATAGACCTGGAAATCGCGACAGTTGATGATGATGACGATATCCTTTGTGCGCGCGCGCTCATGCCTACGGGACACAGCAGACCCGAGCGGAAGTGAGCGCTGGCGTCTCCTAGGAAGAAGATGGGATCCATGGCTGCGGGCGTCGGGAGGTGAGTAAACCTGACGGACCGCGGCCAAGGACGCTACAGTATCCCCCCTCTTACACCCCCTCTTCTTGGGGCCAGAGCGAGAGAGGAATTACTTAATAAGCGCAGGGGCACTGAGGTTCTCTTCTGGCTCCCAGGACCTTTCCTCAGGACCAAACCCTCTCCAGTCCACCAAATAGAAAGTCCTTCCTCCTACCCTCTTGCAGTCCAGGATCTCCCTCACCTCGAATATATCAGAAGAACCGCTGGGAGCAACTGTGGAACTAGAAGTCTTGCTGTAGCGGTTCAGGACCACTGGCTTCAGGAGGGACACATGAAAGGAGTTGGGGATTCTGAGGGTAGGAGGCAGCCGTGTAGAATGAAGAGACTCGCCAGTCGAGGAGCAGAAGGTAGGCCGGTTAGCGGGATAAAATGTGCCATCTTAGAGAACCGGTCCACCACCACCCAGACAGTGCTGCATCCTGCTGAGGGGGGAAGGTCTGTGACAAAGTCCATCGCAATGTACTGCCAGGGGGCATTGGGTACAGGCAAGAGGTTGAAGCAGGCCAGCAGGCTTGGAGTGAGTAACTTTGTAAGAGGCACACACCATGCAAGAAGAGACAAAGTCCAGAACATCTTTAGGTAGCGTGAGCCACCAGAAGTGACGAGCAATCAGGTCTCGGGTTTTACGGACACCAGGGTGCCCAGCCAGTTTAAAACTTTGTCCCCAGCGGAGAATTCTTCTCCTGTCTGCCAACCGAACAAAAGTCCTCCCCAAAGGGATGTCTCTAACCTGCAGAGGATTAGCAGAGACAATGCAGGACGGGTTTATGATAGTCTGAAGGGACTCCACCGTGTCTTCCGTCTCAAACGATCTGGACAGGACATCGGCCCTCACATTCTTGTCCGCGGGACAATAGTGGAGCACAAACTGAAAAAGGGTGAAGAACAGCGACCACCTGGCTTGACGGGGATTCAGTCGTTGTGCAGACTGAAGGTAGGTAAGGTTTTTGAGGTTGGTGAAGATCAGGATGGGGTGAGCAGCGCCCTCTAGAAGATGTCTCCACTCCTCCAGAGCCAATTTGATGGCCAGCAGCTCCCGATCTCCAATAGAGTAATTGCGCTCAGCAGAAGAAAAAAGTCTTGAGTAGTAGCCAGATACTACTGCCTTTCCTTTGGAGCTCCTCTGGGACAGAAGTGCACCTGCACCGACAGAGGAAGCGTCCACTTCCAGTGGGAACTGCCGAGATACGTCAGGATGATGGAGGATCGAAGCTGAAGTGAAGGCTTTCTTGAGGCTAATAAATGCGGACTCTGCCTCTGGAGTCCACCCCTTGGCCTTCACACCCTTCTTTGGTAAGGGTAGAGATGGGAGCAGTCAGAGAATGGAAGTTAGGAATAAACTGCCGGTAGAAATTGGCGAATCCCAGGAACCGCTGTATAGCCCTTAAGTCTTGAGGATGTGGCCACTCTAGGACAGCTTTCACTTTCTCAGGATCCATCTTGAGGCCTTGGTCCGAGATGATGTAGCCCAGGAAGGGCAGAGAACTCTTCTCAAAGACGCACTTCTCCAACTTGGCGTATAAAAGATTCTCCCTTAATCGTAGTAGAACCTGACGGACATGCCTCCGATGAGTCGACGGATCTGTGGAGAAAATCAAAATATCATCAAGATAAACAACAACACAGACATAGAGGAGATCTTGCAAGATATCATTAACGAACTCCTGAAACACTGCGGGTGCGTTACACAGTCCGAAGAGCATCACTAGGTATTCAGAATGCCCGTACCGGGTCTTAAATGCCGTCTTCCATTCATCCCCCCGGCGATTCCGGACTACATTATAAGCCCCCCGCAGGTCTAGCTTAGAAAAATTTTTGGCTCCCCGTACGCGATCAAACAGCTCAGATATAAGTGGCAACGGGGATTTGTTCTTGACCGTGATCTGGTTGAGACCACGGTAGTCAATGCCGGGTCGAAGGGATCTGTCCTTCTTTTTAAATAAGAAGAATCCAACCCCGGCCGGGGAGGAAGACTTTCGTATGAAACCCCTCTCCAGATTCTCCTTGATATAGGCCGACATGGATAGAGACTCAGGCAAGGAGAGAGGATGTACTCGGCCACGGGGGAGAGAGGCATTAGGAACCAGTTCAATGGGGCAGTCATAAGTCCGATGTGGAGGCAGCGTCTCAGCCTCCCTTTTGCTGAAAACATCTGCATACTGAGCAAACTGGGGAGGCAGTCCCGCCAATGACTGAGGCAGAGGAGGCTTGACAGGATAGATTTGCAACAGACATCGACCATGGCACTTGGAGCCCCATTGGAGAACCTCTCCAGAATTCCAGTCCAGGACTGGGGCATGTAGTTGAAGCCAAGGCAGGCCCAGGAGAACAGGATTGATGGCCTTGGGCAAAACAAGGAAAGAAATTTGTTCAAAATGAAGGACTCCAACCTGGAGCTTCAACGCTTGGTTTTTGAAACGATGGGATCAGGCAGAGGCAGTCCATTAACTGAGGCAACAGCCAAAGACGTCTCTAGGGGGACTGTGGGCAACTGAAGATGAACCACAAGCTCTTTCTGGATGAAGTTTGCAGCAGAACCAGAGTCAAGATAGGCAGAAACTTGATGCGTCCTCTCGCCGGATACTAGGGTCACAGGAATAGTCAACTTGGAACAGAATGCGTTATTAGGCACCGTTCCATCTAGGGTTGTCTCTCCAATCAGTACTAGGCATTGGGGTCTGTCTGGCCTCTGGGGACACAGGCGCACAATATGGCCTCCGAGGCCGCAATACAGGCAAAGTCCAGAAGTGCGTCTGCGTTGTCTCTCCTGGGTAGGCACTTTGAAATAGTTACTCTGCATCGGGTCCTCTGGTGGGACGACTGAGGAGGATTGCTGAAAAGTAGAATCCAGCCTAGGAAGTTCTCTCTCCCGGATAACCTCTTGGGAACGCTCCTGGATCCTCATCTCAACCCGGGAGGTGAGTAGGATAAGATCGTCCAGGGTAGATGGCAGATCGCGAGCAGCCAGCTCGTCCTTGATCCCTGAAGACAGTCCCAGCCAGAATGTGGCCACCAAAGCCTCGTTGTTCCAGGTCAATTCAGCAGCCAGGATACAGAACTGAATGGCATACTCGCCCATGGAGAGTTCTCCCTGATGTAGGGTCAGCAAGGATGCAGCAGCTGAAGAAACTCTCCCAGGTTCCTCAAAGATTGAGCGGAAGGTCTGTAAGAAGCACTGCAAGTCACGGGTCTCTGGTCCCTGATGTTCCCACAGAGGATTAGCCCATGCCAGAGCTTTGCCAGTAAGGGGAGTGAGGATGAAGGCGATCCTGACGTCATCCAAATAGAAGGACCTGGCATGTAGTCTGAAGTGGATCAGGCACTGATTAAAAAATCCCCTGCAGGACCTCAGATCTCCGTCATAGCGTGGAGGTAGCAGCAAGAAACACAGGGGGTTGGTACCGGTACAGACAGCAAGTGTAGCAGGAGGAACCGCAGGAACGGGTGCGGAGATGACTGTGGTTGGAGCAAGCATCCGATGGGCTATGGCGTTCAGCGACAGGAGGAGCTGGTCTTGTCGTGACTGGAGATCCTCCATCTCGGCCAGCATGGCTTGTGTCGTCAAAGTCTCAGGTTGACCAGCGGGGTCCATGGCCTGAGCGTACTGTCACGGAGCGGGTAGTGGACCCACTAGGCCATACTGCCGTAGCGGGGAGGCAGCTGGCCAAACAACAGGAAACCCCAGAAATACAATGTCCCGCACAAGGGTACCTGGATAGTCCAGACGGTGGCCGAAGCTCTGGCACAGATGGAGATGAATGCAGCAGACAGCGCCAAACGTGGCGGATGACACAGGAGCCGCAAGTTTCACCAGACGTGGCGGATTCCTCCGGACATGGCAGATGACAGGACATGGCGGATTCCTCCGGACGTGGCAGATGACACAGAACGTGGCGGATTCCTCCGGACGTGGTAGGTGACACAGGACGTGGCGGATTCCTCCGGACGTGGCAGATGACACAGGACGTGGCACGACTTGATACTAAGGAACAGCACGAGAAACAGGAACGGGGAACAAGGCACGGGACACAGGACCATTTGCAAGACAGACTGGGAAAACTAACAACGCTCAGGAAAGGATTAGAAGGCCAGGGGCCTTCTTATAGACCAGAAAATCGTGGCAGTTGATGATGATGACTTCCTCCTATTTACCTTTAAGGTCGGGCACGAGCGTGCGCGCGCACCCTATGGGACACAGCCGAACGGAGCGGAAGTGAGCGCTGGCGTCTCCTAGAAAGGAGATGGGGACCAGCGCTCAAAGATCCATGGCTGCGGGCGTCGGGAGGTGAGTAAACCCAACGGCCCGCGGCCATGGACGCTACAGGAACAAGGCACGGGTAACAACTGGAACGGGAAACACTAAGGGACCATTTGCAAGACAGACTGGGAAAACTAACAACACTCAGGCAAGGATCAGAGGGCCTGGGGCCTTCTTATAGACCAGGAAATCGTGGCAGTTGATGATGATGACGATTTCCTTTTGTGCGTGCACTGGCCCTTTAGGGCCTTGCACGAGCTGGGGTGCGCACCCTGCGGGACACAGCAGACCAGAACAGAAGTGAGCGCTGGCATCTCCTAGGAAGGAGATGGGGACCAGCGCTCACGGATCCACGGCTGCGGGCGTCGGGAGGTGAGTAAACCCGACGGCCCGCAGCCATGGACGCTACAGTGAGTTACTGGTAACAGCCGATATTGTGAGTGACTGGTAACAGACGATATTGTGAGTGACTGGTAACAGCCGGTATTGTGAGTGACTGGTAACAGCCGGTATTGTGAGTGACTGGTAACAGCCAATATTGTGAGGGACTGGTAACAGCCGATATTGGGAGTGACTGGTAACAGCCAGTATTGTGAGGGACTGGTAACAGCCTGTATTGTGAGTGACTGGTAACAGCCGGTATTGTGAGTGATTGGTAACAGCCGGTATTGTGAGGGACTGGTAACAGCCGGTATTGTGAGTGACTGGTAACAGCCGGTATTGTAAGTGACTAGTAACAGCCGGTATTGTGAGTGACTGGTAACAGCCGGTATTGTGAGTGACTGGTAACAGCGGATATTGTGAGTGACTGGTAACAGCCGGTATTGTGAGTGACTGGTAACAGCCGGTATTGTAAGTGACTGGTAACAGCCGGTATTGTGAGTGACTGGTAACAGCCGGTATTGTGAGTGACTGGTAACAGCCGGTATTGTGAGTGACTGGTAACAGCCGGTATTGTGAGTGATTGGTAACAGCTGGTATTGTGAGTGACTGGTGTGTGTGCCCAACTATTTGGAAAAATTTTAGTTACAAATTTCTATTGGCATATTATGACGCACATAGTGCGCAATATGTTTCATCATTTGTGTTAATGGATTGATTTATATAATATTGACATATACTAATTAAGGAAACAAATATTTTGCCATTTTGCAAGACTATTTATTTATACCAGTATCCTTTCTGTTAATGATGGTATATACATTACATATGCACACACACACACACACACACACACACACACACACACACACACACACACACACACACACACACACACACATATTGGGAATATATTTGATGTAATGAAAATGCAAATAATATTACAGTTTCTGGTGTCAGATTCCTATCCAGTAGATCTTATAGGTGGTGACCTCCTTGCAGCAATGTAGGTTATCATTCTATATAAGGCCTCACTCACACGAGCGTGGCGTTTTTGCAAACGCAAAAACGCAGCGTTTTGCGTGCGCAAAAACCACTTAACATCTCCGTGGGGCATCAGCATATGATGCGCGGCTGCGTGCTTTTCGCGCAGCCGCCATCATTATGACACTCCATTTGGATGTTTGTAAACAGAAAAGCACGTGGTGCTTTTCTGTTTTCATTCATCCTTTTGACAGCTGTTGCGCGAATCACGCAGTTCGCACGGAAGTGCTTCCGTGCGGCATGCATGGTTTTCACGCACCCATTGACTTCAATGGGTGCGTGATTCGCGCAAAACGCCGAAAGAACGGACATGTCGTGACTTTTTTTCAGCGGACTCATGCTGAGTAACAATCACGGACATGTCTGCACGGTCCCATAGACTAATATAGGTCCGTGCAATGCGCGTGCAAATCACGCGCGTTGCACAGACGTTTTTCCCGTTCGTCTGATGGACAAATTGAAGTTATTGATGATATGCTAAATTTTATGTGTGCTGCACTCTATGGGGATTGCACTGAGAGGAGGACCTCACACCTCAGGAAATATTGGGGACGGTCCTGTTCTCCTTCAGGGCACTGGGTAAACTGTTGTAGGACGCATGTCTGTGGCCCCTGTGACTGTTAAAATTATTGCAAACAGCCCCAAACCCCAGTTGAAGCAGCGCCCTCTGAGCTTCACACAGTTGCAAAGTATTGATATCCAGATAAGACAGTACTTGGAAGCCGGGGCAATGTGTATCACTTATAATAAGCCCCTCTCCCTCAGAATGCCAAACATCTTTATACCTTCCTGGGTCTCATGTAACCGCTATACGATGCAATAGTGCGGCAGACCTTCATTAAGGCTACTAACAGTCTGAAGCAGGCTATTGATCCTGTCATACGTGGGTCACCATCTTGTATCTGTGTCGTAGCAGCAGCTGCTCTCCTCAAAGACAAGGCAACAGACATAGTGCTGAAATTAACTTCTAGTTCTCAGGGTGCCCCATGCTGTTAGTGAGATTCTTCATCAAACACACACTAAGCACATGTGTACTAAGTATATACCAGTCTCATCGCCCCATCTGACCTAGCCATACAGAGATGTACAGTGTTGAACTCTGCTACATTGCTTCCGCAGGGTCCAACAGAGGAGGAAGAGAAGGATAGGTTACAAGGATAGGTTACGTGGATAGGTTACATGGTGTCACGGCGGGGGGTGTGGACCCACTGGGCCGTACTGCGTAGCGGGGTAGCAGCTGGCCAACAAGGTACAAAACAATGTCTATAGTTCAGACAGTAGCGGGAGCATGACTTGACTTTCACAGCAGATACGATAGCACGGGATACAGGGTACAGGCAGCAGGAACGGGTAACACAGGGAACTAGGAAACACTGGGAGACCATTTGCAAGACAAACTTAGGTATACAACAACGCTCAGGCAAGGCACAAGTGGGCAGAGCCCCTTTTTAAAGTCCAGCAGCCATTTGGTCCTTCAAGGCCGTGCACGTGCCCTGCGGGAAACGGTCCGAGGACCCGGAAGTGAGTGCCGGCGTCTCCCTGGAGGGAGCTGACGTCGAGAAGACAGATGCCCATGGCCGGGGCCGTCAGAGGGTAAGTCTGAACGACGCCCCCCGGCCATAGACGTTACACATGGATAGGTTACGTGGATAGGTTACGTGGATAGGTTACGTGGATAGGTTACGTGGATAGGTTACGTGGATAGGTTGCGTGACAGGTTACGTGGACAGGCTGCGTGGATAGGTTACGTGGATAGGTTACGTGGATAGGTTACGTGGATAGGTTACGTGGATAGGTTGCGTGGATAAGTTGCGTGGATATGTTACGTGGATAGGTTACGTGGATAGGTTGCGTGGATAGGTTACGTGACAGGTTACGTGGACAGGCTGCGTGGATAATTTACGTGGATAGGTTGTGTGGATAGGTTACGTGGATAGGTTACGTGGATAGGTTACATGGTCAATGGGAGACTTGAGAGGGAATGGGATAAGTCACAGGAAACAGCAGACAGTGAATTTCCAACTTGATGGGAAGTTGATTTCCCAGCGCATTTGATTCCCCAGTACACAGATCATCAATATAATTGTCTTGCATTAATGAAAATAGAGATGAAAACATTAAAAATGTAACAGGGAATCCAATATCTAATCCAGATTTGGGTTTTTTGTTGTAGATGGTTCCAGGTACCACCATGAAGGATGCTACAAGACTGGGTATATAAGAACCACTCCCATCCTCCATGTCCGCACAGGAGGTGAAGGTACTCGCTGAGGTGTGTAGACTGACTGAAGGCAAAACTGAAAACAAAATATATATATATATATATATAGCAAACAAGAAAGCAGCAGCACTCACATGGAATCAATCGATCAGGTGCCAAGCAAAACGTCCCGATCCTCGGACGTGTATTGATATATAAAGAAAGAAGATTTGCAGCACTCCAATGTGAAAAAAGTGGTGGTTTATTCAATCCAAGAACAACAGCTGTTGTTCTTGGATTGAATAAACCACCACTTTTTTCACATTGGAGTGCTGCAAATCTTCTTTCTTTATATATATATATATATATATATATATATATATATATATATATATATACTGACTCTAGATATGCTTTTGGTGTTGCACATGATTATGGCCTAATCTGGAGGAGCAGGGATTTTGTTAGATCCACGGGTAAACCCATAATGTTGGGAGAATAAGAGAACGGTTTGAGGCTCTGACATTGCTATAGGAGGTAGGTATACGCAAAATGCAAGCCCACACTAAAGAAACTACCCCCAAAGCGAGGGGAAATAGACTTGCAGATGAGGCTGCGAAAGCTGCGGCTCTCACGGCCCTCAAAGAGGAAGAGGACATATTCTTGACCAGCATCTGGTCCCATAGACATGACATTATTAACCAGTTCAGGACCGCGCTATTTTGAGCCTTCACGACCAGACACCGTTTAGCCCTTTTTAGCACGTGTTAGTTAAATGGCTATAACTTTTTTATTTGTTGGGCTAACGACGTGATTTTTGCGACGTTTTTTTCGTAACGTTTTTTCCGTACACAATGCAGGTTTCTTTTTTTATCGTTTTTATACACATCCTTTTTGCTATTTTAGAATTTTTATTCTTAACCCCTTCCCGCTCCTGGACGTACTATTAGGTCATGGTAACTATAGCGTTCGCACTCCATGACCTAATAGTACGTCTCGGGAGTAACGGCCGTTTCGGCCGTCCTCCCGACACATACAGGAGCTGTGACAGCTGCTGTCTTGTTCAGCAGCTGTCACAGCTCCTACAGCGGGGACCGATCGCTGTGTCCCCACTGATTAACCCCTTAAAAGCCGCGTTCTATAGAGATCGCGGGTTTTTAGGGGTTAAGCTGCCATCGCCGGCCTGCTACACGATAGCGGCCGGCGATGGTGACTATGGCAACCGGACACCAAACAATGGCGTCCGGCTATGCCATAGACGGAGGCCTAGTGGGTCCTGACAACGTCAGGACCCACTATGCTTGCTGTCAGTGAGTAGCTGACAGTTCTAATACACTGCACTACGCATGTAGTGCAGTGTATTAGAATAGCGATCAGGGCCTCCTGCCCTCAAGTCCCCTAGTGGGACAAAGTAATACAGTAAAAAAAAAGTAAAAAAAAGATGTGTAAAAATAAGAAAATAAAAGTTTTAAAAGTATTAAAAGTAAAAATCACCCTTTTTCCATGATCAGTCATTTATTATTAATAAAAATATATAAACAAACAAATAAACTATACATAATTGGTATCGCCGCGTCCGCAACGGCCTGAACTACAAAATTATTTCGTTATTTATCCCGCATGGTGAACGCCGTAAAAAAAAATAATAATAAACCGTACCACAATCACAATTCTTTGGTCACTTCACCTCCCAAAAAATGGAATAAAAAGAGATCAAAAAGTCGCATGTACCGAAAAATGGTATTGATGGAAACTACAGTTCGTTACGCAAAAAATAAGTCCTTGCACGGCTTTATTGATTGAAAAATAAAAACGTTCTGGCTCTTAGAATAAGGTAACACAAAAAGTGAATGATTGTTTACAAAACGTATTTTATTGTGCAAACGCCATAAGACATAAAAACCTATAAACATCTGGTATCGGAGTAATCGTATCGCCCCGCAGAATAACGTGAATATGTAATTTATAGCGCACGGTGAACGCGGTAAAAAAATAGAATAAAAAACAATAGTAGAATTGCTGTTTCTTAGTCACCGCGCCACCTAAAAATAGTATAAAAAATGATCAAAAAGCCGCATGCACCCCAAGAAAACTACAATGCATTCCTCAAGGGGTCTAGTTTCCAAATTGGGGTCACTTTTGGGGGGTTTCCAATGTTTTGGCACCACAAGACCTCTTCAAAACGGACATGGTGCCTAATAAATAAGAGGCCTCAAAATCCACTAGGTTCTCCTTTGCTTCGGAGGCCGGTGTTTCAGTCCATTACCGCCCGAGGGCCACATGTGGGATATTTCTCAAAACTGCAGAATCTGGGCAATAAGTATTAAGTTGCGTTTCTCTGATAAATCCTTTTGTGTTGTAAAAAAAATTGAATAAAGAGGATTTTCTGACAAAAAAAAAATGTAAACTTCACCTCTACATTGCTCTAAATTTCTGTGAAACACCTAAAGGGTTCATAAACTTTCTAAATGCTGTTGTGAATACTTTGAGGGGTCTAGTTTCTAAAATGGGGTGTTTGATAGGGGTTTCTAATATATGGGCCTCTCAAAGCAACTTCAGAACTGAACTGTAACCTAAAAAAATAAATAAATGAGGCAATACTTCGCTTCTCACATTATACTGATAATGAGCCGTGCCCACCCCGAGATGACCCCAGTTTTGACCATTTGTATAAACGGAGACCCCTATTAGACCGTTCCAGTGCCCGGTTTTCCCAAGCATTCACCCCCGAGAAGTGTATTTCTATTGATGAGTCCCTGGTACATTTTAAAGGGAGGGTTCAATTCCGCGAGTACCTGCCGGGTAAGAGGGCAAGGTATGGCGTGAAGATGTATAAGCTGTGAGAGTGCATCAGGGTATACCTACAGGTTTAGGATATATGAAGGAAAGGCCACCCCCAAACCAGACTGCATCCTGGACTACAATAGGTACATGGGAGGGATGGACTTGTCAGATCAAATCCTGAAGCCCTACAGCGCCATGCGGTGTGGTATAAGAAGCTGGCCGGGCACATCATACAGATGGCATTGTACAATGTGTACGTGCTACGTCGATGTACAGGCCAGAGGGGAACTTTCCTGGAATTTCAAGAGGTGATTATCAAGAACCTAATCTTTAGGGACCAAGAAGGAGGGCACCCAGTACTTCTGGAAGCGAGGCCATACGCATCGTACCAGGGCAACACTTTCCAGGAGAAGTTCCCCAAACTGGCAAGAAGGGAAAAAGTCAAAAGAGGTGCAAAGTCTGCTATAAGAGGGGATAAGGGAGGACACAATATATCAATGTGACACGTGTCCCGAATAACCAGAGCTCTGTATGAAAGAGTGTTTTAAAATTTATCATACATCCCTTGGTTTATAATTTACCCCAATTTTACTTACCCTGATCCCCTCCGCACAGCTTATCCCCCCTCGTCTTTCCCCTCTGAGCCCTGCTGTGTGCCCAGGCAGCTGATAACAGCCACATGTAGCGTATTGCCATACCCGGGAGAACCCACATTACAGTTTATGGGGTGTAGGTCTCCAGTCAAAATGCTCACTACACCTCTAGATGAATGCCTTAATGGTGTAGTTTTTAAAAAGGGGTCACTTCTCGGGGGTTTCAACTGTACTGGTACCTCAGGGGCTTCTGCATACATGACTTCGCACTAGAAAATCCCCAGTAGGCCAAATGGTGGTCCTTTCCTTCTGAGCTCTCCCATGAGCCCAAACGGCAGTTTATCACCACAAATGGGGTATTGCGGCAATCAGGACAAATTGCGCAACAGAATGGGGTATTTTGTTTCTTGTGAAAATAAGAAATTTTCAGCCAAAACTACATATTATTTGAAAAAAATAATTTTGTTTTCATTCCCAGCCCAATTCAAATAAGTTCTGTGAAAAAACTATAGGGTCAATATGGTCAAAACACCCATAAATGAATTCCTTGAGGGGTGTAGTTTCCAAAATGGGGTCACTTCTGGTGGGTATCCATTGCTTTGATACCTCTGGGGCTCTGCAAATGCGACATGGCACCCGAAAACCAATCCAGCAAAATCTGGACTCCAAAGAACAAATAGCGCTCCTTTCCTTCTGAGCCCTCCCATGGGCCCAAACAGCAGTTTATCACCACAAATGGGATATTGCTGCACTCAGGACAAATTGGGCAACAAAATGGAGTATTTTATTTCTTGTGAAAATAAGAATTTTGGAGCTAAAATGACATATTATTGGAAAAAATATATTTTTTTTTCATTCCCAGCCCAATTCAAATAAGTTCTGTGAAGAAACTATGGGGTCTAAATGGTCACATTACCCATAAATGAATTCCTTGAGGGGTGTAGTTTCCAAAATGGGGTCACTTCTGGTGGGTTTCCATTGCTTTGATACCTCTGGGGCTCTGCAAATGTGACATGGCACCCAAAAACCAAACCAGCAAAATCTGCACTCCAAAGAACACACAGCGCTCCTTCCCTTCTGAGGCCTCCCATGAGCCCAAACGGCAGTTTATCACCACAAATGGGGTATTGCTGCACTCAGGAGAAATTGGGCAACACAATGGAGTATTTTGTTCCCTGTGAAAATAAGAAATTTTGATAAAAAATTACATCTTATTGGAAAAAATTTCATTTTTTTTTAATGTCACAGCCCAATTGAAATAGGTGCTGTGAAAAAACTGTGCGGTCAAAATGCTAACAACAACCATAAATTAATTCCTTGAGGGGTGCAGTTTCCAAAATGGGGTCACTTCTGGCGGGTTTCCATTGCTTTGATACCTCTGAGGCTCTGCAAATGTGATATGGCACCCGAAAACCAATCCAACAAAATCTGTACTCCAACAAACACATAGCGCTCCTTTCCTTCTGAGCCCTCCCATGAGCCCAAACGGCAGTTTATCACCACAAATGGGGTATTGCCACACTAAGGACAAATTGGGCAACAAAATGGGGTATTTTGTTCCCTGTGAAAATAAGAAATTTTGATCACAAATGACATTTTATTGAAAAAAATGACATTTTTTTCATTTCACAGCCCAATTCAAATACGTGCTGTGAAAAAACTGTGCAGTCACAATGGTAACAACATCCATAAATGAAAATCCTCTAGGTGCTTCTTTGCTTCTAGGGCTTGTGTTTTATTCCACGAGCGCAGTAGGGCCACATGTGGGACATTTCTAAAAACTGCAGAATCTGGACAATACATATTTAGTAGTGTTTCTCTGGTAAAACGTTCTGTGTTACAGAAAAAAAAAATGAATAAAATTGAAATTCAGCAAGAAAAATGAAATTTGCAAATTTCACCTCCACTTTGCTTTAATTCCTGTGAAATGCCTGAAGGGTTAAAAATCTTTCTAAATGCTGTTTTGAATACTTTGAGGGGTCTCGTTTTTAAAATGGGGTGTTTTATCAGGGTTTCTAATACATAGGCCCCTCAAAGCCACTTCAGAACTCAAGAGGTACCTTAAAAAAACAGGCTTTTAAAATGTTCTTAAAAATACGAGAAATTGCTGTTTATGTTCTAAGCCTTGTAACGTCCAAGAAAAATAAAATAAATGTTCAAAAAACGATGCCCATCCAAAGTAGACATATGGAAATGTGAACTAGTAACTATTTTGGGTGGTATAACCGTCTGTTTTACAAGCAGATGCATTTAAATTCTGAAAAATGCTATTTTTTCAAAATTTTCTCTACATTTTGCAATTTTTCACCAATAAACACTGAATATATCGACCAAATTTTACCACGAACATGAAGCCCAATGTGTCACGAGAAAACAATCTCAGAATCGCTTGGGTAGGTTTAAGCATTCCGACGTTATTACCACATAAAGCGAAATATGTCAGATTTGAAAAATGGGCTCTGAGCCTTAAGGCCAAAACAAGGCTGCGTCCTTAAGGGGTTAAAGTTTGAAAATAATAGTAGAAAAATAAACTTTTTTACATTTCAGCTATTTTTTTTGGTAATAACATAGTTTTACCCTAAAATAGACCTTTTCTTTGTGATCGTCATTGTCTATCGTAAATTTTAATATATTACATGTCTATATTAGGGTAATTGGGTCAGCGCTAGCGTTACAACAATGGGGGTGGATCTGGAAGCGGGGACACTTTGGAAAATGTAAGTATATTACAAATGTATTTCCATTTATAAATTACAAGCATTAACACAAAGTTATTTAATCTCTGATAACCCCTTTAAGGACACAGCCTGTTTTGGCCTTGTGGACACAGACAATTTTTTCAAGTCTGATGTGTCACTTTATGTGGTAATAACTTGGGAATGCTTTTATGTATCCAAGCGATTCTGAGATTGTTTTCTCGTGACATATTGTACTTTATGTTAGTGTTAAAATTTTGTCGATATATTCAGTGTTTATTTGTGAAAAACACCAAAATTTAGAGAAAATGTATCTGCTTGTAAGACAGTGTTAGAAGAATTTTCCATAATTAGTAATAATGATTCATGTTTTCATCTCAATAAGAGTTTTATTCTCACCGGCGATGTGACGAATGTCTGCCTTCATTCCATAAGCACAGGTTTAGATACACATATCAAGGCGTATTGCAATACAGACCAACTGAAAACCGTTTGTGGCTTTCCTGTCATATGAAATGTTACACTTCAGAATGACATTAGGCCACGGTTGGACTTCCTCTGGAGATTGCAATCTTTATTCAGAAGTCCAACCGCCTCACACACTTAAGAGTACAATATATTTAACTCTTTGTCAACTAAAGCATTTTCTGGGAAACCTGCATGCACATTTAATATCTATTACATGAAGTAAGAATAAATGTAAAATAAAACTTTCCTAACAATCCCCCCTGTTATAAATTTATCAAGAAATGTTCTGTAAGATTATCCAGGACAGGTTCTCTTCTTTTGAATCTCTTGGCACATTGTCTTTGTCACTGAGGTCTCAATTAACCTTTGGATCAATCCTCTTATGCAGAGTATCGCACAACATCCACAAACAGTCAATATACTGGCAACAATGGCAATGGTCATGAGTACAGAGGTTACCAGGCCAGTCCATTTTCCAAACTACCCCTCAATCCATGAGGTGAAGATGTCATTTATTCTGGAGTTTTCCTGCAAGCTCTTCGGACAGGGAATTGAGTCCTTCCAATGCCTTGGTAATACTGCCAAAGGGGCTGAATTATTGGGAATAAAAGTACAACAGAAGATACCAAACATTTTGCATACACCCCCTTTTTCTGCTAGTAACATATCCAGGACCATTCTATTTTTGCATGTCATTAAAGATATAGGTCCCAACTGATCTGCAATGCCCTTTATTACATCTCTGGTATAATTAACAACTTTCTGTTGATTGTAATAAATATAATTAATCCAGTCGACATTCTTATTTATCACAGACCACCAGAAAAGTACAGACTCGAAGCCTGATGCAATCTAATTTCGGGCCTTAAACTCATTTGGCACCCCTCGGGGTACTCCTATTTTCTATGGTCAAAGGAACCTCCAGGGATAGACCGCGATTCAGATAGTCTCCAGGGCTATTTCTCATTTTCTGAAACTCAGGGACTGAAAACATGTGGATGTGATCAGAAGCTGAACCAGAGTACAGCTTCCCTGCCACTTGGCCAGTAGCCTAGGTCTCAGCTTCCTGTCTCCACGTAGCCATCAGAGATCAGTCCTTGCCCTTGTCTGGTTGGTAAACTAATTAGAGGAGTAATAACCATTATCGGTCACAAAACTCTTCAGTGATGTTCCCTACTTTCTTACCTTGCCCATTCCTCAGAAAGCAGGTGTAGTTGCCTGGGTAAGCCACTACTAAGGGAGGGATTTAATCTCTCCCCACAGGTGTGTACAATAAAGAGAATGTCTTACATCATTTATCACCTGGATTATATGATGCAGTATATAAAGATAACACGCATTGCAGACCTTGCGGGTTCTCCTTATCTGATAGCCTGAAAGGTATAGTAGCCAGTTGTGAAACAACCTAAGCAACAACCTCACACCAAAAGTGGCGTGTACTGGGGTCCCTTATAATATGTAGACCTAAAAACGAACCAAAATGGGACATAACCCTAAAGCAAGTAATGTACTCCAAAGATAAAAGTACAAAAAAATCTTTATTAAATATTATAACAATGACAAGTAATGGGAAAAGAGATCTGATACAATGAACACGGAGACATATACAACAGGGTCAGATGAAAAAGACCAGAACCAACAGAATCAACCGTCCACTAGAGACCTAACACACGCTCAAATATAAGTAAGTAATTAGTAAGCCCGGGGGTATGGGGAGGTTAGTCCCATACATAGTGCCATGTAATCAGCTAGATGAACAGCGTGTAAAGTATGTCAGTATGCGTAGCCTGCACAGTATATGGTGCATGTAGTAGTACGTGCAAAATCTATACGATATAATAGGTAGTACGTGAAAAGTTTAGACTTGAGAACGTATGCAAATAGTATAAAGGCTCAAATAGCCAAGAAAAGTATGACTAGCTGAAATAGCACAATATTGTGGAGGCTACAAAGGGCTGAAAAAACCTGTACACATACCCAGAGACATGATGAAGAGCGTGGAGGATCAATGGAGTGGATGGGTGAATGAGCGCCTCGACGCGCGTTTCGCCCTGTGACCGGCTTCGTCAGGAGGCTACATACAATAAAAATCTAGGGGTTTAAATAATAAATAGACGGAGTTAGGCTCACCTGCGGTGAGTGAAAATCGGCGCTCCACACGCCCACCGGGCGGCGCACGCATCACGGGACGCGCCGCGCGTCATGTGACAGGTGCCACGTGATGTAAACACCACCATGGCAACCCTAGACGCTGAGCGGCACTCCCGGATACCTGCCCCGCCACAGGTGCGCGGCCGAGCGTCTGTCCAGACACCGCAGGAGAGACAACCCACGATAGCAAGGAAAGGAAATTTCTATAGCGAAGGGGCCAGCTAACAATATGTGTATACAGTTGAAATAAATACAATAATGCAGAAACAGCAGTTTATACAAATGTCAATAAAAATACATATGTTAAAAGATACATGCAAAAAATGGGAAATAGGAAGCAAAAATAGATTAATAGTGGTAAGTGAAACATGCAAAAAATAACAAATAAAGAATAAATAATAAAATAAAGTAAATAAAAAATATATATAATGATAAATAATACAAATAAATATAAATAATAAAAATAAAAATATAAATAAATAAGTGGAGAGTGAAAATATATACGCCAGGAGTACTGGTGATTAAGGTAATAAATAATTTACTATATACAAATAAGAAAGAAGACATTGCCAAAAACAAGGCAATGAAGATAAAGTGCCGTGCACAATATAAAAATGAAAATAAAAAATAATAAAAATAACTATAACTAACAAAAGAAATAAAAATATATATGTGCAATATAAGGTATAATATATGAAGTGTGTATGAATAGGTATATATGTATATAAATATAACAAATATAAAATAGCATAAACAAATATTCTGCAGAGATGTGAAGAAATAAATATACAGATATGTATAAATAAAAAATAAAAAAATAAAATTTTCTCTATACATATACAGGTAATATGGAGAGCACAATATGTAATAATTTTTTTTTTATCACATTTGTTTTTATTGAGTTTTTCAAATCGAACATACAAGTAAGCAGGAACTAAGCTTACTTACAAAACTTAACATAGTAAAAATAGAAATAAATTTACATAACTTAACATAACAAAGGTATCAGTACAATATCATAGCTTTGTGTACAATAAATCATTATGAACAATAAAACAATATGTAAGGGAATACATCAGGGAGTCTCAATGGTATTTTTGCACAATAATATATGGTTTGTATGTGTGAATATCCATAAATCTAGTGTATCGCATTACAATACTGGCTGGAGGTCCAAACATCCCACATGTTGTCAAATGAGCTTTTTTTATTTAAGGAAGAGGCGATCATAGATTCAAACCAGCAGTTGTTGTTTATTCCCTGAATAATTTCTGACAAGGATGGGATTTTATTGGTTTTCCAGTATTTTGCTATTTTGAATCTAGTCACTATAATAGTGTGTAGGATAACTGCTCTGTGAGTGCGATCATACTTGTCGGCACCAATTGCCAACAAGCATAATGGGGCATCTAGGATAATTGGGTATCCACATATATTTGACAGAAAACGACCCATTTTTCTCCACACTTCCAGGATATGTGGACACTTCCACCAGATGTGCAACATAGTGCCTGTATTACTACATCTCCAACACTCTTTTGATTCTTCGTAAAATTTATGAAGTTTCTCCGGGGTGAGGTACCATCTATACAAGAGTTTTCTGGCTGTTTCAATATGATTAGTACATCTGGAGATCGATGAGACAGCATAGAAGGCCGAGTTCCATTGATCTTCAGATATAGTGACCTCAAGATCATGTTCCCACTTTTGTTTGTATATATGCAAGTCATTTGGGAAGGAGTTTAGTAAAAATTTATAACATTGGGAGATATTACCTCTGGAGGATGAGTTATTTGCTAACCATTTGCTTAATTTGGATTCTGATGTTGGGAGAGGTTTGGGTATGGATGTCAGTGCATGCCTAATTTGTAGATATTTATAAAAGTCATGTTTCTGAATATTGTACATTTGGGCCAGAGTTTGGAAGGGTATCAGGATGTCATTTTCCCATAAATCGGACATGTGGAGTAATCCATTAGCCATCCAAGTAGAGATGTCAAGATCTGGAATGAGAGCCATCAGTAGTGCAATACTAGATTTCTCATAATCCGTAGAATACAGGCTATGTTTAATAACTAGGTGGTGCCATAACTCAGTGATTGCCCTTATTGTAGGATGTGTGGACCTCATATGGTTCCCAAATAAAGAGGAAGCAGATAGGGATATTGCTAATGAGTGCCTTCCCAATACAGATGATTCAATGGAAACCCAATGTTTAGAAGCATCCTGTGACCATAACGATTTTAATTGGTCGAATATAGCGGCTCTATAGTATTGTAATAAAGTGGGGCATCCCAATCCCCCCTCACGCATGGGTCTGTAAAGAATATCTGCTTTAACTCTTGATTTGGTTTTCCCCCATACGAATCTCATTAAGATGGATTGCAGTTTATTTATGAAAGCGTTTGTCACAAATATGGGAACATTCCTAAAAGTGTATAGAATCTTAGGAAGAGTTAACATTTTGATGGCAGCTATTCTACCTAACCAAGAAACACCGTGGTGTTTATAGTTATGTAGGTCCTCAATGATTTTCTTGTGGAGAGGAATATAATTTTGGTCAAACAATTTTGAGACTGGAAATGTTAGATTAACCCCTAGATAAGGCAGGGCGTCTTCCACCCATTTGAAGGGGAATGATGCTTTAAGTTGTGCTACCATTTTCTGGGAAAGCCCCATATTCAGAATTTGTGACTTAGAAGTGTTTATTTTGTAGTAAGACGCATTACTAAATTCTGATAAAACTTTACTTATTTCTGGAAGGGACGTGGTTGGGGAAGAGCATATTATTATTACATCATCCGCGAACAGACCTATACGGTGTTCCTTTTTCCCTATTGTGATTCCAGAAATTGAACTAGAAGACCTTATTTTCTCAGCCAGAGGTTCCATTAAAAGCGCAAAAATTAAAGGGGACATGGGACATCCCTGTCTAGTTCCATTTGTAATGTCAAAGCGTGAGGATAAAAATCCGGCTGAGTATACGGAGGCGGAAGGACCGGAGTATAGAGCTAAAATGGCTTTCCCAAACGGGCCCACTATTCCTATTTTATCCAGAACCGACTCTAGATAACCCCAATGGATCCTATCAAAGGCCTTCTCTGCATCTAATGATAGGAGCAGAGAAGGGGTGTTATGCGTATCTGCATAGTGAAGGATGTTGATTAGTCTTCTAGTTCCATCTACCGTTTGTCTATTTTTAATAAATCCTACTTGATCAATATTGATTAGAGAAGGAAGGATATCAACCAGCCTGTTGGCCAACACTTTTGAATATATTTTCAAATCGCAATTTAGCAAAGAAATTGGTCTAAAATTTTCGGGTCTGTCAGGAGATTTACCTGGTTTCGGGAGGGTAATTATTAGTGCTTGTAGCATTTCTTTAGGAAAACGACCTGAAATAGTGGCCTGATTGAACATTGATACTAGGTGAGGGGCTATAATCTGAGAGAACTGTTTATAATATTCGTTTGTTAGACCGTCTGGTCCGGGAGATTTATTAATCTTGAGTTGTTTAATGACATTTTGTACCTCTGATACTGTGAATTGTGCATTAAGGAGTGTCATTTGATCACTCGGGATCGACGGTAAATTGACCGAATCTAGAAAGCCATCTATAAGTTGCTGCGTAGGTTGTTTGGTGAGAGGATCTTTGTTTAAATTGTATAAATGACCATAGTATTCAGCAAAGGCTTCAGCTATCCCTTGTGGGTTTAAGATTTTATCCCCAGATGGTTTAAAAATATAGGGTATTTTAGCCTTCAATGTTTTGTTTTTAAATTTGTTAGCTAACATCTTCCCAGCCTTATTACCCTGCCAGTAATAGATCATTCTGCTCCTTCTCAGGGCGTATTCACACTTGTGGTATAACAATTGGTGAAGTTGTGTTCTTAATTGTTTTAATTCGATTGTTAGACCTCTCGTGGTTCTCTTTTTATTAAGATCTTCTAATTTCTTAATTTTAAGCAACAATTCTTCTGTTTTAGCTAATCTTATTTTCTTTGCTGTTGCCGCAATTTTGATAAGGTGACCTCTGATTACTGCTTTGTGTGCACACCAGTTGTTAAAGGTGGATGTGTCATCCGGTTTATTAGTTTCGAAAAAGTCAGTCAACGCTTTGTTTATCTGTGCATTGTATTCCTCTTTGTTTAGTAAGGAGTTGTTTATGCGCCAGGGGGAGGTGGGAACTCGATTATATTGCTCATTAATAGAGATAGAGACTGGGGCGTGGTCCGACCAAGTGATTGTCCCGATGCTAGGGTTGATCACACGCTGGAGTAACCATTGGTCAGCAATAATAAAGTCAATTCTAGAATAGCATTTGTGTGGGTGAGAGAAAAAAGTATAATCTCTTTCTGAGGCATTACAAGTTCTCCATGTGTCATAGAGATTTCCCCTGAATAAAATGTTATAGATATCTGTGTTTTTTTCTTTTGGTTTGCTCCTACTCTTGTCTAATTGAGGAATCAGTACTTTATTGAAGTCCCCACATAGTATTAGGGAACCAAATTTATTATTCTCAATTCGTTTAAGTAGACGTTTGAGAAATCTGCCTTGATGCTTATTAGGAGCGTATAATGAGACCAAGGTGTATTTCTCATTGTTAATGAGGCACTGTATGATTACAAACCTATCACATTTATCATAAGTTACTTGTATAAGTTGAAAGGCCACAGAATTTTTGATAGCAATCAACGTCCCCTTTTTCTTGCCTGAGTTTGGGGTACAAAAAATATGGGGGAACTGTGCATTTTTAAGCCTGTGGATGTCTTTCTCCAAGAGGTGTGTCTCTTGTGCACATAACACATCACATTTCAGCATTTTACACTCTTTCCACATGAGAGAGCGTTTGAATGGACTATTAAGGCCCTTCACATTCAAAGATGATATTTTAAAGACCATTATACCCTAAGAAAGATCGATACTGTGTACTCTTGTAGCATACCTGAACTCTAAATATCTCCCCTACGTGAGTAATATTATGTGAGTGAGGACCACTCATCTCCGTTATTCCCCAACAAGAAAGACTATATGTACATAACGCATTTTTCTTATCAATCAGTAGTGATACCTTGTAACATAAAAACCTGAGAACACATATGAAAATATGTTCAAATATATCTAGCCAACTCCTTGTAAAGGAAGTTGGCCTCATGGGGGGGGGGAAGAGACACAACACGTGTAACATAAGTGCCTTCCTAGCCCACATGGTTATTTAAAGGCACAGTACAACCTGCAGCAATAAGATTATCAAAAAGAAAAAAAAAGGATATCAGACAACACCGTGAGTTCCTTATTCTGGATTCAACAGGGAGTCCAAAATTCTTGCTGGGTCATTCTCCTCTATATTCAATCAGATTGAATTCAGGGATTCTTAGGAGATCCAACCTGTGTCCATTCCTGGGATAATACCGGTGGTTTCTTTTTCGCCATCATTTGATGATCTCGAGGCTGAAAGTCGGGAAACCATTTTGCTAGAAGAGACGCTGCTTCTTTGGGTGTGTGAAGGACATGGGTGGCTCCATTTTTCGTGATGAGGAGCTTGACCGGGTAACCCCATTTATAGGGAATTTCTTGGTCACGTAGATGCTTTGTGAAAGGCGCAAATTCTCTTCTGCGATTCATCGTGGTTGGTGATAAATCTGCGTACAACGAGATGCCCACAAACCGCTCAGGGATGTCGTTATTTTTAAACGCCGACTTCAAGATGGCCTCTTTTGTTTGATAGAAATGGATTCTTGCCAGAACATCTCTCGGCGTTGTTTGCGGTAGATGTTTGGGTTTTGGCAATCTGTGTACTCTATCAATCATCAAATCTCTTTGATCCGCCTCTGGGATTAAAGCAGAAAAATAATCAATCAGGAACTCTCTGAGCTGCGCTGGCATGATGGATTCCGGTATACCGCGGAAACGAATGTTGTTCCTTCTGGAGCGGTCTTCCAAGTCAGCCAATTTTAATTTTACTGCTAGCATGTCTTCATCTGTCTCATTTTGAGCGTCCACTAAAGTATTAAAAGCAGAGGAAAATTCATCCATTTTTGTTTCAAGATGAGCTGTGCGATCACCAATATCTCTAATGTCCTTAGACAGTGTGGTAAAGGCAGTTTGGAAATCGTTTTGCATGGATGTCCTTAATTCTGACAATAGACTCCTCATATTAGATAAGGTGATGGCTGATTCCTCAGACGGGCTGCTTTCACAATATGTAATAATAATGGATCGTAACTACCACAGGTATACCCAGCCATACCAAATATCATGACAGTAAGTATACTCGAGACATAATACTGTGTTTTATTCTATTCTTCTGTTACAGTTTATCCCTTCTAGCGAACGGGCATAGTGAATGGGTCCTTTCATTGGTGAAGACTTCGCCTGGCTACAATTGAAAATTTGGAGTATAGAAGACACATATATATATAATTCTGTACGATATATATTTTTTGATTTGTGTATATTTTTATATCTTTGTATCATTACTATTATATTTTTGGTAAAAAAGCGTTGGAGTTCTATATGTATATACTTATACTATACTGCACAGTATTATGTCTCGAGTATACTTACTGACTTTTTTCCTGCATCTAGATGTTTACCTTCTTGGGTAATATGGTGTATGGAATGCCTGTGTGTTACCGAGCCTAATTATTATATGCCCTAATACTTCTCCTGTGAAGTGGGTTCTTCTGTCACTCTCAATTACTTCAGGGACCCCATATCGGCATACTACTTCACTGAGTATTTTCCTAGCAGTGTTTTTAGCTATGTTTTTGGTAACTGGCCACGCCTCAGGCCAATTTGAAAACAAGTCAGTACATACGAGGACATTTTCATATACACTCACCTCGGGTAGCTGTATGTAGTCCACCTGCAGTCGCTGGAAGGGGTAATCAGGGCGAGGCGTGCGCTTACTGGGTGTTTTTATCATTTTACCGGGGTTGTCAGGAACCCTCCACATGTCGAGCAGCTGCGTTCTGAGATTCCGGTGCAAACCAGTGTTGTATTGTTTTGCCTGCTGAAGTCAGAAAGCCTCTTGCTCTCCAAAAGTGTACCTCGAGACTGTATAGACATTCACCCCTTTTACCTGTGCCCATCTTACATGCTTCTGCGAGTGCCATGAGTTCTGCCTCCTGGGCAGAGCTGCTGGAGGGCAGTGACTTTTGCAGCACTGTCTTACCTTCCTGGACTACTGCAGACCCGGTGGTGAGATGTCCCGTCTGCTCATTCCAGTATCTGGATCCGTCTACAAAATACTGAACATCATAGTTAGGCCTCATGCACACGACCGTAAAAACTCCCGTTATTACGGGTCGTAATTACGACCCGTAATAACGGGCTCATAGACTTCTATTGGCGATGGGTGCCTTCCCTTTTTCTCACGGGAAGGTGCCCGTGCCGTTGAAAAAGATAGAACATGTCCTATTTCAGGCCGTAATAACGGCACGGACAGTCCATAGAAGTCTATGGAGCTCCCATAATGACGGGTGGCTACGTGTGTGCACCCGTCAGTACGGCAGCGTTGCTAAGCGACGTCAGTAAATAGTCACTGTCCAGGGAGCTGAAAGAGTTAACTGATCGGCAGTAACTCTTTCAGCACCCTGGACAGTGACTACCGATCAGAATAAACCTGTAAAAAATAAAAATAAAAGACGTTCATACTTACCGAGAACTTCCTGCTTCCTCCAGTCCGGTCTCCCGGCCGTTGCCTTGGTGACGCGTCCCTCTCGACATCCGGCCCCACCTCCCTGGATGACGTTTCAGCCCATGTGACCGCTGCAGCCAATCACAGGCCAATCACAGGCTGCAGCGGTCACATGGACTGCCGCGTCATCCAGGGATGTCGGGCTGGATGTGAAGAGAGGGACGCGTCACCAAGACAACGGCCGGGTAAGTATGAATTTCTTTAACTTTTATTACAGAAAGGGCTGTCCCTTCTCTCTATCCTGCACTGATAGAGAGAAGGGGCTGCCGATTAGTGCAGTGCTATTTTGCCGCCAAAAACGTGCCCGTAAATACGGGTGGAATACGGGTGACACCGGACCCATATTTACAGGCACGGGTTCGTAAATAATGGTGCAAAACGGGTCGAATACGTGTGACACCGGACCCGTATTTACGCCAGTATTTACGGGTGGGAAAAAATACGGTCGTGTGCATGAGGCCTTAGTCAAAGGTACTTCAGTGACACCTGGTAACCCTTGGGCTTCAAGTTGCATTAAACTGGGACAATCAGACTCATGTTCCATATCAAACAAGACATTGTAATTTGCAAATTCGTACATTAAGGGTTCCGGCATCCCCCCTTACCCTCCCTCCTTTCTCTACAACCATAGGCATAGTGATGGTTGTGTGGGAATGTGTTGTCTTAGATAGCAGTACACCTATATAGAAAAATTACCATAACAATGAGACTGTTTCCTAAGCACATATATCCAGGGATGAACCTAGCCCCTCTGCCGCCTGAGGCGAACTATAAAAAGGCGCCCCCCCCCCCAAATCTATCAGAGTTTTCACATTACTAGCTTTACACAAACACGCAATATATACATTTTTTAAATAGGAAAACATTTGATGTTTATTTGTTAGGCCCTGTTCACATGGAGTATTTTGACGAGTTTTTTGGCGCGGAAACCGCTCCGCAAAACTCGTCAAAAACCAGCCGAAAATGCCTCCAGAGAAAGAAGGGGAGGCAGAGAAAGCGTATTTCGCTGCGTTTTTTGCCCGTAGCACTCAATGGGCGCAAGCGAAAAACGCGGTGAAAAACGCGGCAAACGACGTGCAGGAAGGGACAAAATCTGCCTCAAAATCTCAAACTGAATTTTGAGGCAGAATTTTCCTCCTGCAAAAAACTCAGTGTGAACATAGCCTAAGGCTATGTTCACACGGAGTATTTTGGGGGAGGAATATCTGCCTCAAAATTCAGTTTGGAACTTTGAGGTAGATTTTCCTCTCCCTGCATGCCGATTTTCACGGCGATTTTCGCACCGTTTTTCGCCCGCGGCCATTGAGCGCCGCGGGCATTAAACAGCGCGAAATACGCTTTCTCTGCCTCCCATTGAAGTCAATGGGAGGTCGGAGGCGGAAGCGCCCGAAGATAGGGCATGTCGCTTCTTTTTCCCGCGAGGCAGTTTTACTGCTCGCGGGAATAAGACGCAGACGCCTCCCATTGAAATCAATGGGAGGCGTTCTCGGGCCGTTTTTGCCGAGTTTTGCGACGAGGTTTCCGCGTCAAAAAACTCGGCAAAATACTCCGTGTGAACATAGCCTTAAAGTGCTGTTTGAAGTATGGAAAATATTTAAAGAATTATTCTTACTGCCAATCAGTGCAGTGCAAATAGTACAGTCTGCCCTACACGGCCCCATATCTCTCCTCGGCAGCCAGTCTCATTTGCGGCGTCACTCTCTGCAAAAACATTCAGGCCAGTCCAGGACGGATCGCGCTTAGTGCTGTTTTGAAGCGGCACGTCCTGGGCTGGTTTCTTTGCTCTACCTGCTATATTGTTGTGGTCTGACTGTGCTGGCTCGATGCCAGTGGTGGATTTATGTGATCTTAGGCCCTGGGCTGTACACAAGTTATGGACCCACATCCCACACGTAAGTCTCACCTACATGTCAAAGTACATCACATGCCACATAGATTGTAAGACCAACATTACCAATAATACCCCATACTGTTACTGAATAATACGCCCATACTGTTACTGAATAATACCACCACACCATAACCACATAGTGACTGAATAATACCACCATACTGTTACTGATTAATACCGCCACACCATAACCACATAGTGACTGAATAATACTGCCATACTGCTACTTAATAATACCCCCACACCATAACCACATAGTGACTGAATAATACTGCCATACTGCTACTTAATAATACCCCCACACCATAACCACATAGTGACTGAATAATGCTATCATACTGTTACTGAATAATACCCCCACACCATAACCACATAGTGACTGAATAATACCCCATACTGTTACTGAATAATACCCCCATACTGTTACTGAATAATACCGCCACACCATAACCACATAGTGACTGAATAATACCCCATACTGTTACTGAATAATACCGCCACACCAAAACCACATAGTGACTGAATAATACCCCCATACTGTTACTGAATAATACCGCCACACCATAACCACATAGTGACTGAATAATACCCCCATACTGTTACTGAATAATACCGCCACACCATAACCACATAGTGACTGAATAATACCACCATACTGTTACTGAATAATACCGCCACACCATAACTACATAGTGACTGAATAATACCCCATACTGTTACTGAATATTACCGCCACACCCTAACCACATAGTGACTGAATAATACTCACATACTGTTACTGAATAATACCCCCATACTGTTACTGAATAATACCCCCATACTGTTACTGAATAATACCCCATACTGTTACTGAATAATACCACCATACTGTTACTGAATAATACCCCATACTGTTACTGAATATTACCGCCACACCCTAACTACATAGTGACTGAATAATACTCCCATACTGTTACTGAATAATACCCCCATACTGTTACTGAATAATACCCCCATACTGTTACTGAATAATACCACCATACAGTTACTGGATAATACCCCATACTGTTACTGAATAATATCCCCATACTGTTACTGAATAATACCTCCACACCATAACCACATAGTGACTGAATAATACCCCCATACTGTTACTGAATAATACTGCCACACCATAATCACATAGTGACTGAATAATACCCCCATACTGATACTGAATAATACCTCCACACCATAACCACATAGTGACTGAATAATACCCCCATACTGTTACTGAATAATACCTCCACACCATAACCACATAGTGACTGAATAATACCCCCATACTGTTACTGAATACCGCCACACCATAACCACAGTGACTGAATAATACCCCCATACTGTTACTGAATAATACCGCCATACTGTTACTGAATAATACTCCCATACTGTTACTGAATAATACCCCCATACTGTTACTGAATAATACCCCCATACTGTTACTGAATAATGCCCCATACTGTTACTGAATAATACCCCCATACTGTTACTGAATAATACCTCCACACCATAACCACATAGTGACTGAATAATACCCTCAAACTGTTACTGAATAATACCTCCACACCATAACCACATAGTGACTGAATAATACCCCCATACTGTTACTGAATAATACCTCCACACCATAACCACATAGTGACTGAATAATACCCCATACTGTTACTGAATAATACCGCCACACCAAAACCACATAGCGACTGAATAATACCCCCATACTGTTACTGAATAATACCGCCACACCATAACCACATAGTGACTGAATAATACCCCCATACTGTTACTGAATAATACCGCCACACCATAACCACATAGTGACTGAATAATACCACCATACTGTTACTGAATAATACCACCACACCATAACTACATAGTGACTGAATAATACTCCCATACTGTTACTGAATAATACCCCCATACTGTTACTGAATAATACCCCCATACTGTTACTGAATAATACCCCATACTGTTACTGAATAATACCACCATACTGTTACTGTATAATACCCCATACTGTTACTGTATAATACCCCATACTGTTACTGAATAATATCCCCATACTGTTACTGAATAATACCTCCACACCATAACCACATAGTGACTGAATAATACCACCATACTGTTACTGAATAATACTGCCACACCATAACCACATAGTGACTGAATAATACCCCCATACTGTTACTGAATAATACCTCCACACCATAACCACATAGTGACTGAATAATACCCCCATACGGTTACTGAATAATACCTCCACACCATAACCACATAGTGACTGAATAATACCCCCATACTGTTACTGAATAATACCTCCACACCATAACCACATAGTGACTGAATAATACCCCCATACTGTTACTGAATACCGCCACACCATAACCACAGTGACTGAATAATACCCCCATACTGTTACTGAATAATGCCGCCATACTGTTACTGAATAATACCCCCATACTGTTACTGAATAATACCCCCATACTGTTACTGAATAATGCCCCATACTGTTACTGAATAATACCCCCATACTGTTACTGAATAATACCTCCACACCATAACCACATAGTGACTGAATAATACCCCCATACTGTTACTGAATAATACCTCCGCACCATAACCACATAGTGACTGAATAATACCCACATACTGTTACTGAATAATACCTCCGCACCATAACCACATAGTGACTGAATAATACCCCCATACTGTCACTGAATAATACTGCCACACCATAACCACATAGTGACTGAATAATACCCCCATACTGTTACTGAATAATACCACCACACCATAACCACATAGTGACTGAATAATACCCCCATACTGTTACTGAATAATACCACCACACCATAACCACATAGTGACTGAATAATACCCCCATACTGTTACTGAATAATACCTCCACACCATAACCACATAGTGACTGAATAATACCCCCATACTGTTACTGAATAATACCCCATACTGTTACTGAATAATACCTCCATACTGTTAGTGAATAATACCCCCATACTGTTACTGAATAATACCCCATACTGTTACTGAATAATACCCCCATAATGTTAGTGAATAATACCCCATACTGTTACTGAATAATACCCCCATACTGTTACTGAATAATACCCCCATGCTGTTACTGAATAATACCCCCATACTGTTACTGAATAATACCCCCATACAGTTACTGAATAATACCCCCATACTGTTACTGAATAATACCTCCATACTGTTACTGAATAATACCCCATACTGTTACTGAATAATACCTCCGTACTGTTACTGAATAATACCTCCATACTTTTATTGAATAATACCCCCATACGGTTACTGAATAATACCCCATACTGTTACTGAATAATACCTCCATACTGTTACCGAATAATACCCCATACTGTTACTGAATAATACCTCCAAACTGTTACTGAATAATACCCCATACTGTTACTGAATAATACCCCTTACTGTTACTGAATAATACCCAATACTGCTACTGAATAATACCCCCCATACTGTTACTGAATAATACCGCCATAAAGTTACTGAATAATACCCCATACTGTTACTGAATAATACCCCATACTGTTACTGAATAATACCCCCACACCATAACCATAGTGACTGAATAATACCCCCATACTGTTACAAATAATACCCCATACTGTTACTGAATAATACCCCCATACTGTTACTGAATAATACCGTCACACCATAACCACATAGTGACTGAATAATACCCCCATACTGTTACTGAATAATACCTCCACACCATAACCACATAGTGACTGAATAATACCCCCATACTGTTACTGAATAATACCGCCACACCATAACCACATAGTGACTGAATAATACCACCATACTGTTACTGAATAATACCACCACACCATAACTACATAGTGACTGAATAATACTCCCATACTGTTACTGAATAATACCACCATACTGTTACTGAATAATACCCCCATACTGTTACTGAATAATACCCCATACTGTTACTGAATAATACCACCATACTGTTACTGAATAATACCCCATACTGTTACTGAGTAATATTCCCATACTGTTACTGAATAATACCTCCACACCATAACCACATAGTGACTGAATAATACCCCCATACTGTTACTGAATAATACTGCCACACCATAACCACATAGTGACTGAATAATACCCCCATACTGTTACTGAATAATACCTCCACACCATAACCACATAGTGACTGAATAATACCCCCATACTGTTACTGAATAATACTGCCACACCATAACCACATAGTTACTGAATAATACCCCCATACGGTTACTGAATAATACCTCCACACCATAACCACATAGTGACTGAATAATACCCCCATACTGTTACTGAATAATACATCCACACCATAACCACATAGTGACTGAATAATACCACCATACTGTTACTGAATAATACCACCACACCATAACTACATAGTGACTGAATAATACTCCCATACTGTTACTGAATAATACCCCCATACTGTTACTGAATAATACCGTCACACCATAACCACATAGTGACTGAATAATACCCCCATACTGTTACTGAATAATACCTCCACACCATAACCACATAGTGACTGAATAATACCCCCATACTGTTACTGAATAATACCGCCACACCATAACCACATAGTGACTGAATAATACCACCATACTGTTACTGAATAATACCACCACACCATAACTACATAGTGACTGAATAATACTCCCATACTGTTACTGAATAATACCACCATACTGTTACTGAATAATACCGCCACACCATAACCACATAGTGACTGAATAATACCCCCATACTGTTACTGAATAATACCTCCACACCATAACCACATAGTGACTGAATAATACCCCCATACTGTTACTGAATAATACCCCATACTGTTACTGAATAATACCCCCATACTGTTACTGAATAATACCCCCATACTGTTACTGAATAATACCCCATACTGTTACTGAATAATACCCCCATACTGTTACTGAATAATACCCCATACTGTTACTGAATAATACCCCCATACTGTTACTGAATAATACCCCCATACTGTTACTGAATAATACCCCCATACTGTTACTGAATAATACCCCCATACAGTTACTGAATAATACCCCCATACTGTTACTGAATAATACCTCCATACTGTTACTGAATAATACCCCATACTGTTACTGAATAATACCTCCATACTGTTACTGAATAATACCTCCATACTTTTACTGAATAATACCCCCATACTGTTACTGAATAATACCTCCATACTGTTACTGAATAATACCCCATACTGTTACTGAATAATACCGTCACACCATAACCACATAGTGACTGAATAATACCCCCATACTGTTACTGAATAATACCTCCACACCATAACCACATAGTGACTGAATAATACCCCCATACTGTTACTGAATAATACCGCCACACCATAACCACATAGTGACTGAATAATACCACCATACTGTTACTGAATAATACCACCACACCATAACTACATAGTGACTGAATAATACTCCCATACTGTTACTGAATAATACCACCATACTGTTACTGAATAATACCGCCACACCATAACCACATAGTGACTGAATAATACCCCCATACTGTTACTGAATAATACCTCCACACCATAACCACATAGTGACTGAATAATACCCCCATACTGTTACTGAATAATACCCCATACTGTTACTGAATAATACCCCCATACTGTTACTGAATAATACCCCCATACTGTTACTGAATAATACCCCATACTGTTACTGAATAATACCCCCATACTGTTACTGAATAATACCCCATACTGTTACTGAATAATACCCCCATACTGTTACTGAATAATACCCCCATACTGTTACTGAATAATACCCCCATACTGTTACTGAATAATACCCCCATACAGTTACTGAATAATACCCCCATACTGTTACTGAATAATACCTCCATACTGTTACTGAATAATACCCCATACTGTTACTGAATAATACCTCCATACTGTTACTGAATAATACCTCCATACTTTTACTGAATAATACCCCCATACTGTTACTGAATAATACCTCCATACTGTTACTGAATAATACCCCATACTGTTACTGAATAATACCTCCATACTGTTACCGAATAATACCCCATACTGTTACTGAATAATACCTCCAAACTGTTACTGAATAATACCCCATACTGTTACTGAATAATACCCCTTACTGTTACTGAATAATACCCAATACTGCTACTGAATAATACCCCCCATACTGTTACTGAATAATACCGCCATAGTGTTACTGAATAATACCCCATACTGTTACTGAATAATACCCCATACTGTTACTGAATAATACCCCCACACCATAACCATAGTGACTGAATAATACCCCCATACTGTTACAAATAATACCCCATACTGTTACTGAATAATACCCCCATACTGTTACTGAATAATACCGTCACACCATAACCACATAGTGACTGAATAATACCCCCATACTGTTACTGAATAATACCTCCACACCATAACCACATAGTGACTGAATAATACCCCCATACTGTTACTGAATAATACCGCCACACCATAACCACATAGTGACTGAATAATACCACCATACTGTTACTGAATAATACCACCACACCATAACTACATAGTGACTGAATAATACTCCCATACTGTTACTGAATAATACCACCATACTGTTACTGAATAATACCGCCACACCATAACCACATAGTGACTGAATAATACCACCATACTGTTACTGAATAATACCACCACACCATAACTACATAGTGACTGAATAATACTCCCATACTGTTACTGAATAATACCCCCATACTGTTACTGAATAATACCCCCATACTGTTACTGAATAATACCCCATACTGTTACTGAATAATACCACCATACTGTTACTGAATAATACCCCATACTGTTACTGAGTAATATTCCCATACTGTTACTGAATAATACCTCCACACCATAACCACATAGTGACTGAATAATACCCCCATACTGTTACTGAATAATACTGCCACACCATAACCACATAGTGACTGAATAATACCCCCATACTGTTACTGAATAATACCTCCACACCATAACCACATAGTGACTGAATAATACCCCCATACTGTTACTGAATAATACTGCCACACCATAACCACATAGTTACTGAATAATACCCCCATACGGTTACTGAATAATACCTCCACACCATAACCACATAGTGACTGAATAATACCCCCATACTGTTACTGAATAATACCACCACACCATAACCACATAGTGACTGAATAAAACCCCCACACCATAACCACATAGTGACTGAATAATACCCCCATATTGTTACTGAATAATACCGCCACCCCATAACCACATAGTGACTGAATAATACCACCATACTGTTACTGAATAATACCACCACACCATAACTACATAGTGACTGAATAATACCCCCATACTGTTACTGAATAATACCTCCACACCATAACCACATAGTGACTGAATAATACCCCCATACTGTTACTGAATAATACCACCACACCATAACCACATAGTGACTGAATAATACCCCCATACTGATACTGAATAATACCTCCACACCATAACCACATAGTGACTGAATAATACTCCCATACTGTTACTGAATAATACCGCCACACCATAACCACATAGTGACTGAATAATACCACCATACTGTTACTGAATAATACCACCACACCATAACTACATAGTGACTGAATAATACTCCCATACTGTTACTGAATAATACCCCCATACTGTTACTGAATAATACCCCCATACTGTTACTGAATAATACCCCATACTGTTACTGAATAATACGACCATACTGTTACTGAATAATACCCCATACTGTTACTGAGTAATATTCCCATACTGTTACTGAATAATACCTCCACACCATAACCACTTAGTGACTGAATAATACCCCCATACTGTTACTGAATAATACTGCCACACCATAACCACATAGTGACTGAATAATACCCCCATACTGTTACTGAATAATACCGCCACACCATAACCACATAGTGACTGAATAATACCACCATACTGTTACTGAATAATACCGCCACACCATAACTACATAGTGACTGAATAATACCCCATACTGTTACTGAATATTACCGCCACACCCTAACCACATAGTGACTGAATAATACTCACATACTGTTACTGAATAATACCCCCATACTGTTACTGAATAATACCCCCATACTGTTACTGAATAATACCCCATACTGTTACTGAATAATACCACCATACTGTTACTGAATAATACCCCATACTGTTACTGAATATTACCGCCACACCCTAACTACATAGTGACTGAATAATACTCCCATACTGTTACTGAATAATACCCCCATACTGTTACTGAATAATACCCCCATACTGTTACTGAATAATACCACCATACAGTTACTGGATAATACCCCATACTGTTACTGAATAATATCCCCATACTGTTACTGAATAATACCTCCACACCATAACCACATAGTGACTGAATAATACCCCCATACTGTTACTGAATAATACTGCCACACCATAATCACATAGTGACTGAATAATACCCCCATACTGATACTGAATAATACCTCCACACCATAACCACATAGTGACTGAATAATACCCCCATACTGTTACTGAATAATACCTCCACACCATAACCACATAGTGACTGAATAATACCCCCATACTGTTACTGAATACCGCCACACCATAACCACAGTGACTGAATAATACCCCCATACTGTTACTGAATAATACCGCCATACTGTTACTGAATAATACTCCCATACTGTTACTGAATAATACCCCCATACTGTTACTGAATAATACCCCCATACTGTTACTGAATAATGCCCCATACTGTTACTGAATAATACCCCCATACTGTTACTGAATAATACCTCCACACCATAACCACATAGTGACTGAATAATACCCTCAAACTGTTACTGAATAATACCTCCACACCATAACCACATAGTGACTGAATAATACCCCCATACTGTTACTGAATAATACCTCCACACCATAACCACATAGTGACTGAATAATACCCCATACTGTTACTGAATAATACCGCCACACCAAAACCACATAGCGACTGAATAATACCCCCATACTGTTACTGAATAATACCGCCACACCATAACCACATAGTGACTGAATAATACCCCCATACTGTTACTGAATAATACCGCCACACCATAACCACATAGTGACTGAATAATACCACCATACTGTTACTGAATAATACCACCACACCATAACTACATAGTGACTGAATAATACTCCCATACTGTTACTGAATAATACCCCCATACTGTTACTGAATAATACCCCCATACTGTTACTGAATAATACCCCATACTGTTACTGAATAATACCACCATACTGTTACTGTATAATACCCCATACTGTTACTGTATAATAACCCATACTGTTACTGAATAATATCCCCATACTGTTACTGAATAATACCTCCACACCATAACCACATAGTGACTGAATAATACCACCATACTGTTACTGAATAATACTGCCACACCATAACCACATAGTGACTGAATAATACCCCCATACTGTTACTGAATAATACCTCCACACCATAACCACATAGTGACTGAATAATACCCCCATACGGTTACTGAATAATACCTCCACACCATAACCACATAGTGACTGAATAATACCCCCATACTGTTACTGAATAATACCTCCACACCATAACCACATAGTGACTGAATAATACCCCCATACTGTTACTGAATACCGCCACACCATAACCACAGTGACTGAATAATACCCCCATACTGTTACTGAATAATGCCGCCATACTGTTACTGAATAATACCCCCATACTGTTACTGAATAATACCCCCATACTGTTACTGAATAATGCCCCATACTGTTACTGAATAATACCCCCATACTGTTACTGAATAATACCTCCACACCATAACCACATAGTGACTGAATAATACCCCCATACTGTTACTGAATAATACCTCCGCACCATAACCACATAGTGACTGAATAATACCCACATACTGTTACTGAATAATACCTCCGCACCATAACCACATAGTGACTGAATAATACCCCCATACTGTCACTGAATAATACTGCCACACCATAACCACATAGTGACTGAATAATACCCCCATACTGTTACTGAATAATACCACCACACCATAACCACATAGTGACTGAATAATACCCCCATACTGTTACTGAATAATACCACCACACCATAACCACATAGTGACTGAATAATACCCCCATACTGTTACTGAATAATACCTCCACACCATAACCACATAGTGACTGAATAATACCCCCATACTGTTACTGAATAATACCCCATACTGTTACTGAATAATACCTCCATACTGTTACTGAATAATACCCCATACTGTTACTGAATAATACCCCCATAATGTTAGTGAATAATACCCCATACTGTTACTGAATAATACCCCCATACTGTTACTGAATAATACCCCCATACTGTTACTGAATAATACCCCCATACTGTTACTGAATAATACCCCCATACAGTTACTGAATAATACCCCCATACTGTTACTGAATAATACCTCCATACTGTTACTGAATAATACCCCATACTGTTACTGAATAATACCTCCGTACTGTTACTGAATAATACCTCCATACTTTTATTGAATAATACCCCCATACGGTTACTGAATAATACCCCATACTGTTACTGAATAATACCTCCATACTGTTACCGAATAATACCCCATACTGTTACTGAATAATACCTCCAAACTGTTACTGAATAATACCCCATACTGTTACTGAATAATACCCCTTACTGTTACTGAATAATACCCAATACTGCTACTGAATAATACCCCCCATACTGTTACTGAATAATACCGCCATAAAGTTACTGAATAATACCCCATACTGTTACTGAATAATACCCCATACTGTTACTGAATAATACCCCCACACCATAACCATAGTGACTGAATAATACCCCCATACTGTTACAAATAATACCCCATACTGTTACTGAATAATACCCCCATACTGTTACTGAATAATACCGTCACACCATAACCACATAGTGACTGAATAATACCCCCATACTGTTACTGAATAATACCTCCACACCATAACCACATAGTGACTGAATAATACCCCCATACTGTTACTGAATAATACCGCCACACCATAACCACATAGTGACTGAATAATACCACCATACTGTTACTGAATAATACCACCACACCATAACTACATAGTGACTGAATAATACTCCCATACTGTTACTGAATAATACCACCATACTGTTACTGAATAATACCCCCATACTGTTACTGAATAATACCCCATACTGTTACTGAATAATACCACCATACTGTTACTGAATAATACCCCATACTGTTACTGAGTAATATTCCCATACTGTTACTGAATAATACCTCCACACCATAACCACATAGTGACTGAATAATACCCCCATACTGTTACTGAATAATACTGCCACACCATAACCACATAGTGACTGAATAATACCCCCATACTGTTACTGAATAATACCTCCACACCATAACCACATAGTGACTGAATAATACCCCCATACTGTTACTGAATAATACTGCCACACCATAACCACATAGTTACTGAATAATACCCCCATACGGTTACTGAATAATACCTCCACACCATAACCACATAGTGACTGAATAATACCCCCATACTGTTACTGAATAATACATCCACACCATAACCACATAGTGACTGAATAATACCACCATACTGTTACTGAATAATACCACCACACCATAACTACATAGTGACTGAATAATACTCCCATACTGTTACTGAATAATACCCCCATACTGTTACTGAATAATACCGTCACACCATAACCACATAGTGACTGAATAATACCCCCATACTGTTACTGAATAATACCTCCACACCATAACCACATAGTGACTGAATAATACCCCCATACTGTTACTGAATAATACCGCCACACCATAACCACATAGTGACTGAATAATACCACCATACTGTTACTGAATAATACCACCACACCATAACTACATAGTGACTGAATAATACTCCCATACTGTTACTGAATAATACCACCATACTGTTACTGAATAATACCGCCACACCATAACCACATAGTGACTGAATAATACCCCCATACTGTTACTGAATAATACCTCCACACCATAACCACATAGTGACTGAATAATACCCCCATACTGTTACTGAATAATACCCCATACTGTTACTGAATAATACCCCCATACTGTTACTGAATAATACCCCCATACTGTTACTGAATAATACCCCATACTGTTACTGAATAATACCCCCATACTGTTACTGAATAATACCCCATACTGTTACTGAATAATACCCCCATACTGTTACTGAATAATACCCCCATACTGTTACTGAATAATACCCCCATACTGTTACTGAATAATACCCCCATACAGTTACTGAATAATACCCCCATACTGTTACTGAATAATACCTCCATACTGTTACTGAATAATACCCCATACTGTTACTGAATAATACCTCCATACTGTTACTGAATAATACCTCCATATTTTACTGAATAATACCCCCATACTGTTACTGAATAATACCTCCATACTGTTACTGAATAATACCCCATACTGTTACTGAATAATACCGTCACACCATAACCACATAGTGACTGAATAATACCCCCATACTGTTACTGAATAATACCTCCACACCATAACCACATAGTGACTGAATAATACCCCCATACTGTTACTGAATAATACCGCCACACCATAACCACATAGTGACTGAATAATACCACCATACTGTTACTGAATAATACCACCACACCATAACTACATAGTGACTGAATAATACTCCCATACTGTTACTGAATAATACCACCATACTGTTACTGAATAATACCGCCACACCATAACCACATAGTGACTGAATAATACCCCCATACTGTTACTGAATAATACCTCCACACCATAACCACATAGTGACTGAATAATACCCCCATACTGTTACTGAATAATACCCCATACTGTTACTGAATAATACCCCCATACTGTTACTGAATAATACCCCCATACTGTTACTGAATAATACCCCATACTGTTACTGAATAATACCCCCATACTGTTACTGAATAATACCCCATACTGTTACTGAATAATACCCCCATACTGTTACTGAATAATACCCCCATACTGTTACTGAATAATACCCCCATACTGTTACTGAATAATACCCCCATACAGTTACTGAATAATACCCCCATACTGTTACTGAATAATACCTCCATACTGTTACTGAATAATACCCCATACTGTTACTGAATAATACCTCCATACTGTTACTGAATAATACCTCCATACTTTTACTGAATAATACCCCCATACTGTTACTGAATAATACCTCCATACTGTTACTGAATAATACCCCATACTGTTACTGAATAATACCTCCATACTGTTACCGAATAATACCCCATACTGTTACTGAATAATACCTCCAAACTGTTACTGAATAATACCCCATACTGTTACTGAATAATACCCCTTACTGTTACTGAATAATACCCAATACTGCTACTGAATAATACCCCCCATACTGTTACTGAATAATACCGCCATAGTGTTACTGAATAATACCCCATACTGTTACTGAATAATACCCCATACTGTTACTGAATAATACCCCCACACCATAACCATAGTGACTGAATAATACCCCCATACTGTTACAAATAATACCCCATACTGTTACTGAATAATACCCCCATACTGTTACTGAATAATACCGTCACACCATAACCACATAGTGACTGAATAATACCCCCATACTGTTACTGAATAATACCTCCACACCATAACCACATAGTGACTGAATAATACCCCCATACTGTTACTGAATAATACCGCCACACCATAACCACATAGTGACTGAATAATACCACCATACTGTTACTGAATAATACCACCACACCATAACTACATAGTGACTGAATAATACTCCCATACTGTTACTGAATAATACCACCATACTGTTACTGAATAATACCGCCACACCATAACCACATAGTGACTGAATAATACCACCATACTGTTACTGAATAATACCACCACACCATAACTACATAGTGACTGAATAATACTCCCATACTGTTACTGAATAATACCCCCATACTGTTACTGAATAATACCCCCATACTGTTACTGAATAATACCCCATACTGTTACTGAATAATACCACCATACTGTTACTGAATAATACCCCATACTGTTACTGAGTAATATTCCCATACTGTTACTGAATAATACCTCCACACCATAACCACATAGTGACTGAATAATACCCCCATACTGTTACTGAATAATACTGCCACACCATAACCACATAGTGACTGAATAATACCCCCATACTGTTACTGAATAATACCTCCACACCATAACCACATAGTGACTGAATAATACCCCCATACTGTTACTGAATAATACTGCCACACCATAACCACATAGTTACTGAATAATACCCCCATACGGTTACTGAATAATACCTCCACACCATAACCACATAGTGACTGAATAATACCCCCATACTGTTACTGAATAATACCACCACACCATAACCACATAGTGACTGAATAAAACCCCCACACCATAACCACATAGTGACTGAATAATACCCCCATATTGTTACTGAATAATACCGCCACCCCATAACCACATAGTGACTGAATAATACCACCATACTGTTACTGAATAATACCACCACACCATAACTACATAGTGACTGAATAATACCCCCATACTGTTACTGAATAATACCTCCACACCATAACCACATAGTGACTGAATAATACCCCCATACTGTTACTGAATAATACCACCACACCATAACCACATAGTGACTGAATAATACCCCCATACTGATACTGAATAATACCTCCACACCATAACCACATAGTGACTGAATAATACTCCCATACTGTTACTGAATAATACCGCCACACCATAACCACATAGTGACTGAATAATACCACCATACTGTTACTGAATAATACCACCACACCATAACTACATAGTGACTGAATAATACTCCCATACTGTTACTGAATAATACCCCCATACTGTTACTGAATAATACCCCCATACTGTTACTGAATAATACCCCATACTGTTACTGAATAATACCACCATACTGTTACTGAATAATACCCCATACTGTTACTGAGTAATATTCCCATACTGTTACTGAATAATACCTCCACACCATAACCACTTAGTGACTGAATAATACCCCCATACTGTTACTGAATAATACTGCCACACCATAACCACATAGTGACTGAATAATACCCCCATACTGTTACTGAATAATACCTCCACACCATAACCACATAGTGACTGAATAATACCCCCATACTGTTACTGAATAATACTGCCACACCATAACCACATAGTTACTGAATAATACCCCCATACGGTTACTGAATAATACCTCCACACCATAACCACATAGTGACTGAATAATACCCCCATACTGTTACTGAATAATACCACCACACCATAACCACATAGTGACTGAATAATACCCCCACACCATAACCACATAGTGACTGAATAATACCCCCATACTGTTACTGAATAATACCGCCACCCCATAACCACATAGTGACTGAATAATACCACCATACTGTTACTGAATAATACCACCACACCATAACTACATAGTGACTGAATAATACCCCCATACTGTTACTGAATAATACCTCCACACCATAACCACATAGTGACTGAATAATACCCCCATACTGTTACTGAATAATACCACCACACCATAACCACATAGTGACTGAATAATACCCCCATACTGATACTGAATAATACCTCCACACCATAACCACATAGTGACTGAATAATACTCCCATACTGTTACTGAATAATACCACCATACTGTTACTGAATAATACCCCCATACTGTTACTGAATAATACCACCACACCATAACCACATAGTGACTGAATAATACCCCCATACTGTTACTGAATAATACCTCCACACCATAACCACATAGTGACTGAATAATACCCCCATACTGTTACTGAATAATACCTCCACACCATAACTACATAGTGACTGAATAATACTCCCATACTGTTACTGAATAATAAACCAAGAAAATATGATCGACTTCAGCACACAGTATTTGAAAAATTGTACAAATTTTTATTAAATAACAGACATGAGACAATTAAAAAATAGAACAGGGGATGAGTCACACAACAATAAGACGTCAAAATCAGTAAAAAAACGGGTATGTGTATAGTGTCACCGTGTACATGTTAGTTTATAACAGCAGAAGTGAAACATGCATAGGATAAGATCGAGAAATAATATTCAATTGAGATCAGGGCTGATTAGGGCCAAGTAAGTCCAAAGACGACAAGAATATAGTCATAATTAAATGAACTGCTGATAATGGGAACGAAATCTATATAAGATCAAAAAGGTAAGTACGGATCACAGATATATAGCAGTACCATATCTCAGATAAACTTAAAGTCAATGGATGATCAAGAGTAATAAACAATCAGGGCCAAATAGGGCCAAGTATGTCCAGAGGCAAAAGAAATGTAGTCGTAAGGAAATACAGCACTGGTAATGATAACGATCACTATGTAACACACAAAGGGTAAGTACGAATCGCAAATATGCAGCAATCCCATAACTCAGATCGATTTGAAGTCAATGGATGATCAAAAATAATAAGCACGGTCAAACAGCAACTGCTAAACAGGACAAAAGATAGAGAACATACCGGTGGACATGATGTAAGAAGAGACGTCTGAACCCGACGCGCGTTTCGGCGACTGCCTTCGTCTTGTTTTCTGCAGTAAAAGACCTACACATCTTTGGTCGCTCGCTCATTTTTAAAAAATGGTTTGACAAACCAGCGGACAGCGAAATTTTTCCAACATCAGAGGAACAGCAGGCACTCAAAGCACTAGAGGACCTCCTAGATGAGCACAAGACTGATACAGGTAATATTCCAGCATGCATTCGCATAAAATCCAAGAAATTTCCTGCTCTCAGTTTATGCCCTGCGGTGGATCTTTTTATTAAGTCAGTAACTCAAGAATTTTTGAATATCCCAAGACATATTAAAGATGATAACCTAACCCCCTCAGAGAGAAGCAGCCTTAAACAATTACAAAAAATCAATGATGTGGTTTTCAAGGCAGCGGATAAAGGGGGTAATGTGGTGGTTTGGCCATGTACCATGTACGAGGCAGAGGCGAGTAGACAGCTGAGGGACAAACAATGTTATAAGAAACTAACCTTCAACCCTCTGTTGTCCTTCAGATCAGAATTACAAGCCAAACTTCTACAAGCTGTAGAAGAAAATATTATTTCAAAAGAACTAAATTTGGCACTTTCAACTGACGAACCTACCATACCAACCCTCTATCTGCTGCCTAAGATCCACAAAAATGAGAAAATTCCACCTGGAAGGCCTATCATGTCAGGTAGGGGGAGTCTCACTGAGGGGATTTGCAAGTTTATTGACTTTCATCTCAAAAACTTAGTTATTAATCTACCCTCATACATTCGCGACACGGCTGACCTGTTACAAAAGATCAGCGGCGTCAGTATTGACAGTGACATGCTCCTTGTCACCATCGATGTAGAGTCACTTTACACGTGCATCAAGCATGAAGACGGGATCAGGGCAGTCAAATATTTTTTATCTATGTCAGAATTGGAAAAACCCCTTTGCTCGTTCATCGCCCAGATGCTTGAGTACATTTTAACACATAATTTCTTTGTGTTTAATGGTTGTTTCTACCTACAGCTCCAGGGAACGGCTATGGGGCAGCATGTGCACCATCTTATGCCAACGTCTTCCTGGGGCTGTGGGAGAGGAACCTCTTCTCGGGTGACCGGGGTGACTCAATGGCGCGGGTCGTCTTCTGGGCCCGCTACATTGATGACATCCTGGTCATCTGGAAGGGTACATACGCTGAACTTGATGTATTCATGACTGGACTGAATACCAATGATGCAAATCTAAAATTCACTTTTAAAGCACATCCCAGCTGTGTGGATTTCTTGGATGTCAAAATCTGTGCAGATGAACAGGGTTTCCTCCACAGTGATGTTTTCCGCAAGGAAACCTCTGTGAATGCATTATTACATTCCTCCTCATCTCATCCTGTACAGACTATCCAAGCGATCCCTATTGGACAATTTTTACGAATAAGGAGAATTTGTTCCTCTGACTCATTATTCGAAAGACAAGCAGATGACCTTAAAGACCGTTTTTTGGAACGGGGATACAGCATGCGATCCATCAAAAAAGCCTATCAAAGGGCGAAACGTACACCTAGGGACGACCTGCTATTCCCAAAAAAAAGGCCAGATAAATACAGTCAGGTAAGATTCATTACTGGGTATCATTCCCGTTGGCCACAAATGAGAGAAATCTTAAAGAGGTACTGGCCCATTTTACTGACTGATCCTACTTTAGACAGATTTATCACGAAACACCCCAGTGTTACAGCTAGACGATCTAAAAATATCAAAGATTATCTCGTCAAAAGCCACTATGACCCAACAAAAACAAAATATCCATTCGGGACTAAGGGTCCAAAATGGGGTTGCAAGCCTTGTGGACAATGTGTTGCTTGTCCCAATATAGAAAGAACTAACACCTTCACTGATGCCTCTGGCTGTAAAATCTTTAATATCACCCACTCCATCACATGTTCCACTAAAGCTGTTGTGTACTATGCGGTCTGTCCCTGTCCTAAAATTTATGTCGGTCTTACCTCCAGAGAATTGAAGGTCCGTGTACGTAAGCACATGGCCGACATCAGGCGAGCATCAGGGGCAGAGGATCTGGAGAACTTGAAACCTGTGGCCCGGCATTTTAAAACGCATCACTCGTGCGACCCCTCTAAATTAAAGGTGAGGGGAATTGACCACATCATATGCGGTATGAGAGGTGGGGCCATAAAATAAAAGCTCGCACAATGCGAAACTCGCTGGATCTGGACCCTTGGGACAATGTTTCCACATGGATTGAATGAATCTTTGAGCTACGCTCCGTTTCTGTAGCCATTGACTCCTTATGTGGGTCTTGGTTTTTATCCTTTCCTCATTTTTGTTGTCACTTTTTAGCATTAACTACCCTTTCTCTTTGTCCATTTTTGTACACAGATTCAGGTCACCATTCCATGAGTCTATTCAGGAGACCATCGATTGGACTTCAGTCAAACGTTTTAACAAGAGAGAACAAGAATAAGAATCTGTATTATATATATCTTGTTCGTGTTTGTATACACATTTTCTACTTTGTGATTTTTAACACTAATATTAAATATAATAACATTACGTTTCAATATGTTTTTCTTCAACATATATACAGGGATTACATTACAACAGTGACTTTGGTCATTTTTCTTACATTTTTTGGTATATACTCCTCTGTATATTTGTGTATTCACATGTTTTTATCTCTGGTATGTTTTTCACATGATACATGATTGCATTCTCGCGCAAAAGAAACAAATACCTTATAAATGCTATTTACTCATGCAGTTATACCCATATAAACCTCTTTTCTCTCCTGCTTAAGACGTCGCTTTGTGCATTTAACATATGTCTTGGTACAGCTGTTCTTTCAGTGACAGTGTCTCCTGTACCCAACAAAGTGCCTCTTTTCATATAGTTTATTCTACAGCAATTTATCAATACTTAGATGTTAATTAGTAGTTTTCATTCAGCGTCACTCACACTATTGGCCTCATAATCTCTTTTGGCACCGTCTACACCTGTATGCTTGCGTCCTCACGTTCATTCATGTATTAATATTCCTGCATTATTTTTCTAATTCACTTATTCATAAACTACCCTTCACATAATTTTCACCTCATCACATTCACCTTTATGTTTTGCCCTTCCTTCACTCTTTTTGATATTTTCACCCATTCATACTCACTGTTCATTCACTCATCAATTCATCCATTATCGTTTATCATTTTTTCAACAATCACTCTTCTGTCTCGGTGCCGGCACCTTTTTAGGCCGTTTCATCTTCACTTTCTATCTTATATGGATCCAGTCATGTGGCACCTCGTCACTTACACTCTATTTACATTATCTAATCTATACACTTCACTTCCGTTTAATACATTGCTGGCCTGGATATGATGTGTGGTAGTGCGCTGATGGTATTTACATTTCGTTACGTTATACTCTTCGGGGGGGGAGTGGCTCTGGCCTTTTCCAGCCGCTGTCTGCAATTGGAGTAGGATGTGGGGGGCGTGGTCAGTCCCCGCCGCCTCACATCCTCTCTGATGACGTGGCTTAGGAAGTGGGGCAGCGCCATCTTTGTACCCCGCATCAGACGCCGTTTTCCTCCATCCTGTCCATGTCATTTTTTCCTCTACTTTTTCTTTTCCCCTACTGCTTAGACTCATTGATTACATGGCCTGTGTACTATATATAGGTGGGCATGGGTAGTCCTGACCCTAACCCCGGACGAAGGCAGTCGCCGAAACGCGCGTCGGGTTCAGACGTCTCTTCTTACATCATGTCCACCGGTATGTTCTCTATCTTTTGTCCTGTTTAGCAGTTGCTGTTTGACCGTGCTTATTATTTTTGATCATCCATTGACTTCAAATCGATCTGAGTTATGGGATTGCTGCATATTTGCGATTCGTACTTACCCTTTGTGTGTTACATAGTGATCGTTATCATTACCAGTGCTGTATTTCCTTACGACTACATTTCTTTTGCCTCTGGACATACTTGGCCCTATTTGGCCCTGATTGTTTATTACTCTTGATCATCCATTGACTTTAAGTTTATCTGAGATATGGTACTGCTATATATCTGTGATCCGTACTTACCTTTTTGATCTTATATAGATTTCGTTCCCATTATCAGCAGTTCATTTAATTATGACTATATTCTTGTCGTCTTTGGACTTACTTGGCCCTAATCAGCCCTGATCTCAATTGAATATTATTTCTCGCTCTTATCATATGCATGTTTCACTTCTGCTGTTATAAACTAACATGTACACGGTGACACTATACACATACCCGGTTTTTTACTGATTTTGACGTCTTATTGTTGTGTGACTCATCCCCTGTTCTATTTTTTAATTGTCTCATGTCTGTTATTTAATAAAAATTTGTACAATTTTTCAAATACTGTGTGCTGAAGTCGATCATATTTTCTTGGTTTATTCTCATGTTAATTGTTGATCGATGCACCAAGTATATCTTGGTTTTCACTCAGGATTCAATATAGTGCATACAATATAGTCAGCAACGATGCTCTACAGTTTATTAGCTCTTTGAGCACTATTTTGTATTGAATTCTGTCTGTTGGTATTCTATTGGTTTGTTACTGAATAATACCCCCATACTGTTACTGAATAATACCCCCATACTGTTACTGAATAATACCCCCATACTGTTACTGAATAATACCCCATACTGTTACTGAATAATACTCCCATACTGTTACTGAGTAATATTCCCATACTGTTACTGAATAATACCTCCACACCATAACCACATAGTGACTGAATAATACCCCCATACTGTTACTGAATAATACCCCCATACTGTTACTGAATAATACCTCCACACCATAACCACATAATGACTGAATAATACCCCCATACTGTTACTGAATAATACTGCCACACCATAACCACATAGTGACTGAATAATACCCCCATACTGTTACTGAATAATACCTCCACACCATAACCACATAGTGACTGAATAATACCCCCATACTGTTACTGAATAATACTGCCACACCATAACCACATAGTTACTGAATAATACCCCCATACGGTTACTGAATAATACCTCCACACCATAACCACATAGTGACTGAATAATACCCCCATACTGTTACTGAATAATACATCCACACCATAACCACATAGTGACTGAATAATACCCCCATACGGTTACTGAATACCGCCACACCATAACCACAGTGACTGAATAATACCCCCATACTGTTACTGAATAATGCCGCCATACTGTTACTGAATAATACTCCCATACTGTTACTGAATAATACCCCCATACTGTTACTGAATAATACCCCCATACTTTTACTGAATAATGCCCCATACTGTTACTGAATAATACCCCCATACTGTTACTGAATAATACCTCCACACCATAACCACATAGTGACTGAATAATACCCCCATACTGTTACTGAATAATACCTCCAGACCATAACCACATAGTGACTGAATAATACCCCCATACTGTTACTGAATAATACCACCACACCATAACCACATAGTGACTGAATAATACCCCCATACGGTTACTGAATAATACCCCCATACTGTTACTGAATAATACCCCCATACTGTTACTGAATAATACCCCATACTGTTACTTAATAATACCCCATACTGTTACTGAATAATACCCCATACTGTTACTGAATAATACCCCCATACTGTTACTGAATAATACCCCATACTGTTACTGAATAATACCCCCATACTGTTACTGAATAATACCCCCATACTGTTACTGAATAATACCCCCATACTGTTACTGAATAATACCCCCATACTGTTACTGAATAATACCCCCATACTGTTACTGAATAATACCCCATACTGTTACTGAATAATACCCCCATACAGTTACTGAATAATACCCCATACTGTTACTGAATAATACCCCCATACTGTTACTGAATAATACCCCCATACTGTTACTGAATAATACCCCATACTGTTACTGAATAATACCTCCATACTGTTACTGAATAATACCTCCATACTTTTACTGAATAATACCCCCATACTGTTACTGAATAATACCTCCATACTGTTACTGAATAATACCCCATACTGTTACTGAATAATACCTCCATACTGTTACTGAATAATACCCCATACTGTTACTGAATAATACCTCCAAACTGTTACTGAATAATACCCCATACAGTTACTGAATAATACCCCATACTGTTACTGAATAATACCCAATACTGCTACTGAATAATACCCCCCATAGTGTTACTGAATAATACCCCCATACTGTTACTGAATAATACCCCATACTGTTACTGAATAATACCCCCACACCATAACCATAGTGACTGAATAATACCCCCATACTGTTACTGAATAATACCCCATACTGTTACTGAATAATACCCCCATACTGTTACTGAATAATACCGTCACACCATAACCACATAGTGACTGAATAATACCCCCATACTGTTACTGAATAATACCACCACACTATAACCACATAGTGACTGAATAATACCCCCATACTGTTACTGAATAATACCACCACACCATAACCACATAGTGACTGAATAATACCCCCATACTGTTACTGAATAATACCTCCACACCATAACCACATAGTGACTGAATAATATCCCCATACTGTTACTGAATAATACCTCCACACCATAACCACATAGTGACTGAATAATATCACCATACTGTTACTGAATAATACCTCTACACCATAACCACATAGTGACTGAACAATACCCCCATACTGTTACTGAATAATACCGCCACACCATAACCATGGTGACTGAATAATACCCCCATACTGTTACTGAATAATACCGCCACACCATAACCACATAGTGACTGAATAATATCCCCATACTGTTACTGAATAATACCACACCATATCCACATAGTGACTGAATAATACCGCCATACTGTTACTGGATAATACCTCCACACCATAACCACAGTGACTGAATAATATCCACATACTGTTACTGAATAATACCGTCACACCATAACCACATAGTGACTGAATAATACCCCCATACTGTTACTGAATAATACCACCACACCATAACCACATAGTGACTGAATAATACCCCCATACTGTTACTAAATAATACCACCACACCATAACCACATAGTGACTGAATAATACCCCCATACTGTTACTGAATACCTCCACACCATAACCACATAGTGACTGAATAATACCCCCATACTGTTATTGAATAATAGCTCCACACCATAACCACATAGTGACTGAATAATACCCCCATACTGTTACTGAATAATACCACCACACCATAACCACATAGTGACTGAATAATACCCCCATACTGTTACTGAATAATACCTCCACACCATAACCACATAGTGACTGAATAATACCCCCATACTGTTACTGAATATTACCGCCACACCATAACCACAGTCACTGAATAATACCCCCATACTGTTACTGAATAATACCACCACACCATAACCACATAGTGACTGAATAATACCCCCATACTGTACTGAATAATACCTCCGCACCATAACCACATAGTGACTGAATAATACCCCCATACTGTTACTGAATAATACCGCCACACCATAACCACATAGTGACTGAATAATACCCCCATACTGTTATTGAATAATAGCTCTACACCATAACCACATAGTGACTGACTAATACCCCCGTACTGTTACTAAATAATACCACCAAACCATAACCACATAGTGACTGAATAATACCCCCATACTGTTACTGAATAATACCACCACACCATAACCACATAGTGACTGAATAATACCCCCATACTGTTACTGAATATTACCGCCCACACCATAACCACATAGTCACTGAATAATACCCCCATACTGTTACTGAATAATACCACCAAACCATAACTACATAGTGACTGAATAATACCCCCATACTGTTACTGAATAATACCGCCACACCATAACCACAGTGACTGAATAATACCCCCATACTGTTACTGAATAATGCCGCCATACTGTTACTGAATAATACCCCCATACTGTTACTGAATAATACCCCCATACTGTTACTGAATAATGCCCCATACTGTTACTGAATAATACCCCCATACTGTTACTGAATAATACCTCCACACCATAACCACATAGTGACTGAATAATACCCCCATACTGTTACTGAATAATACCTCTGCACCATAACCACATAGTGACTGAATAATACCCACATACTGTTACTGAATAATACCTCCGCACCATAACCACATAGTGACTGAATAATACCCCCATACTGTTACTGAATAATACTGCCACACCATAACCACATAGTTACTGAATAATACCCCCATACGGTTACTGAATAATACCTCCACACCATAACCACATAGTGACTGAATAATACCCCCATACTGTTACTGAATAATACATCCACACCATAACCACATAGTGACTGAATAATACCCCCATACGGTTACTGAATACCGCCACACCATAACCACAGTGACTGAATAATACCCCCATACTGTTACTGAATAATGCCGCCATACTGTTACTGAATAATACTCCCATACTGTTACTGAATAATACCCCCATACTGTTACTGAATAATACCCCCATACTGTTACTGAATAATGCCCCATACTGTTACTGAATAATACCCCCATACTGTTACTGAATAATACCTCCACACCATAACCACATAGTGACTGAATAATACCCCCATACTGTTACTGAATAATACCTCCAGACCATAACCACATAGTGACTGAATAATACCCCCATACTGTTACTGAATAATACCACCACACCATAACCACATAGTGACTGAATAATACCCCCATACGGTTACTGAATAATACCCCCATACTGTTACTGAATAATACCCCCATACTGTTACTGAATAATACCCCATACTGTTACTGAATAATACCCCATACTGTTACTGAATAATACCCCATACTGTTACTGAATAATACCCCCATACTGTTACTGAATAATACCCCATACTGTTACTGAATAATACCCCCATACTGTTACTGAATAATACCCCCATACTGTTACTGAATAATACCCCCATACTGTTACTGAATAATACCCCCATACTGTTACTGAATAATACCCCCATACTGTTACTGAATAATACCCCATACTGTTACTGAATAATACCCCCATACAGTTACTGAATAATACCCCATACTGTTACTGAATAATACCCCCATACTGTTACTGAATAATACCCCCATACTGTTACTGAATAATACCCCATACTGTTACTGAATAATACCTCCATACTGTTACTGAATAATACCTCCATACTTTTACTGAATAATACCCCCATACTGTTACTGAATAATACCTCCATACTGTTACTGAATAATACCCCATACTGTTACTGAATAATACCTCCATACTGTTACTGAATAATACCCCATACTGTTACTGAATAATACCTCCAAACTGTTACTGAATAATACCCCATACAGTTACTGAATAATACCCCATACTGTTACTGAATAATACCCAATACTGCTACTGAATAATACCCCCCATACTGTTACTGAATAATACCGCCATAGTGTTACTGAATAATACCCCCATACTGTTACTGAATAATACCCCATACTGTTACTGAATAATACCCCCACACCATAACCATAGTGACTGAATAATACCCCCATACTGTTACTGAAAAATACCCCATACTGTTACTGAATAATACCCCCATACTGTTACTGAATAATACCGTCACACCATAACCACATAGTGACTGAATAATACCCCCATACTGTTACTGAATAATACCACCACACTATAACCACATAGTGACTGAATAATACCCCCATACTGTTACTGAATAATACCACCACACCATAACCACATAGTGACTGAATAATACCCCCATACTGTTACTGAATAATACCTCCACACCATAACCACATAGTGACTGAATAATATCCCCATACTGTTACTGAATAATACCTCCACACCATAACCACATAGTGACTGAATAATATCACCATACTGTTACTGAATAATACCTCTACACCATAACCACATAGTGACTGAATAATACCCCCATACTGTTACTGAATAATACCGCCACACCATAACCATGGTGACTGAATAATACCCCCATACTGTTACTGAATAATACCGCCACACCATAACCACATAGTGACTGAATAATATCCCCATACTGTTACTGAATAATACCACACCATATCCACATAGTGACTGAATAATACCGCCATACTGTTACTGGATAATACCTCCACACCATAATCTCAGTGACTGAATAATATCCACATACTGTTACTGAATAATACCGTCACACCATAACCACATAGTGACTGAATAATACCCCCATACTGTTACTGAATAATACCACCACACCATAACCACATAGTGACTGAATAATACCCCCATACTGTTAATAAATAATACCACCACACCATAACCACATAGTGAGTGAATAATACCCCCATACTGTTACTGAATACCTCCACACCATAACCACATAGTGACTGAATAATACCCCCATACTGTTATTGAATAATAGCTCCACACCATAACCACATAGTGACTGAATAATACCCCCATACTGTTACTGAATAATACCACCACACCATAACCACATAGTGACTGAATAATACCCCCATACTGTTACTGAATAATACCTCCACACCATAACCACATAGTGACTGAATAATACCCCCATACTGTTACTGAATAATACTGCCACACCATAACCACATAGTTACTGAATAATACCCCCATACGGTTACTGAATAATACCTCCACACCATAACCACATAGTGACTGAATAATACCCCCATACTGTTACTGAATAATACATCCACACCATAACCACATAGTGACTGAATAATACCCCCATACGGTTACTGAATACCGCCACACCATAACCACAGTGACTGAATAATACCCCCATACTGTTACTGAATAATGCCGCCATACTGTTACTGAATAATACCTCCACACCATAACCACATAGTGACTGAATAATACCCCCATACTGTTACTGAATAATACATCCACACCATAACCACATAGTGACTGAATAATACCCCCATACGGTTACTGAATACCACCACACCATAACCACATAGTGACTGAATAATACCCCCATACTGTTACTGAATAATACCTCCACACCATAACCACATAGTGACTGAATAATATCCCCATACTGTTACTGAATAATACCTCCACACCATAACCACATAGTGACTGAATAATATCACCATACTGTTACTGAATAATACCTCTACACCATAACCACATAGTGACTGAATAATACCCCCATACTGTTACTGAATAATACCGCCACACCATAACCATGGTGACTGAATAATACCCCCATACTGTTACTGAATAATACCGCCACACCATAACCACATAGTGACTGAATAATATCCCCATACTGTTACTGAATAATACCACACCATATCCACATAGTGACTGAATAATACCGCCATACTGTTACTGGATAATACCTCCACACCATAATCTCAGTGACTGAATAATATCCACATACTGTTACTGAATAATACCGTCACACCATAACCACATAGTGACTGAATAATACCCCCATACTGTTACTGAATAATACCACCACACCATAACCACATAGTGACTGAATAATACCCCCATACTGTTAATAAATAATACCACCACACCATAACCACATAGTGAGTGAATAATACCCCCATACTGTTACTGAATACCTCCACACCATAACCACATAGTGACTGAATAATACCCCCATACTGTTATTGAATAATAGCTCCACACCATAACCACATAGTGACTGAATAATACCCCCATACTGTTACTGAATAATACCACCACACCATAACCACATAGTGACTGAATAATACCCCCATACTGTTACTGAATAATACCTCCACACCATAACCACATAGTGACTGAATAATACCCCCATACTGTTACTGAATAATACTGCCACACCATAACCACATAGTTACTGAATAATACCCCCATACGGTTACTGAATAATACCTCCACACCATAACCACATAGTGACTGAATAATACCCCCATACTGTTACTGAATAATACATCCACACCATAACCACATAGTGACTGAATAATACCCCCATACAGTTACTGAATACCGCCACACCATAACCACAGTGACTGAATAATACCCCCATACTGTTACTGAATAATGCCGCCATACTGTTACTGAATAATACTCCCATACTGTTACTGAATAATACCCCCATACTGTTACTGAATAATACCCCCATACTGTTACTGAATAATGTCCCATACTGTTACTGAATAATACCCCCATACTGTTACTGAATAATACCTCCACACCATAACCACATAGTGACTGAATAATACCCCCATACTGTTACTGAATAATACCTCCAGACCATAACCACATAGTGACTGAATAATACCCCCATACTGTTACTGAATAATACCACCACACCATAACCACATAGTGACTGAATAATACCCCCATACGGTTACTGAATAATACCCCCATACTGTTACTGAATAATACCCCCATACTGTTACTGAATAATACCCCATACTGTTACTGAATAATACCCCATACTGTTACTGAATAATACCCCATACTGTTACTGAATAATACCCCCATACTGTTACTGAATAATACCCCATACTGTTACTGAATAATACCCCCATACTGTTACTGAATAATACCCCCATACTGTTACTGAATAATACCCCCATACTGTTACTGAATAATACCCCCATACTGTTACTGAATAATACCCCCATACTGTTACTGAATAATACCCCATACTGTTACTGAATAATACCCCCATACAGTTACTGAATAATACCCCATACTGTTACTGAATAATACCCCCATACTGTTACTGAATAATACCCCCATACTGTTACTGAATAATACCCCATACTGTTACTGAATAATACCTCCATACTGTTACTGAATAATACCTCCATACTTTTACTGAATAATACCCCCATACTGTTACTGAATAATACCTCCATACTGTTACTGAATAATACCCCATACTGTTACTGAATAATACCTCCATACTGTTACTGAATAATACCCCATACAGTTACTGAATAATACCTCCAAACTGTTACTGAATAATACCCCATACAGTTACTGAATAATACCCCATACTGTTACTGAATAATACCCAATACTGCTACTGAATAATACCGCCCATACTGTTACTGAATAATACCGCCATAGTGTTACTGAATAATACCCCCATACTGTTACTGAATAATACCCCATACTGTTACTGAATAATACCCCCACACCATAACCATAGTGACTGAATAATACCCCCATACTGTTACTGAATAATACCCCATACTGTTACTGAATAATACCCCCATACTGTTACTGAATAATACCGTCACACCATAACCACATAGTGACTGAATAATACCCCCATACTGTTACTGAATAATACCACCACACTATAACCACATAGTGACTGAATAATACCCCCATACTGTTACTGAATAATACCACCACACCATAACCACATAGTGACTGAATAATACCCCCATACTGTTACTGAATAATACCTCCACACCATAACCACATAGTGACTGAATAATATCCCCATACTGTTACTGAATAATACCTCCACACCATAACCACATAGTGACTGAATAATATCACCATACTGTTACTGAATAATACCTCTACACCATAACCACATAGTGACTGAATAATACCCCCATACTGTTACTGAATAATACCGCCACACCATAACCATGGTGACTGAATAATACCCCCATACTGTTACTGAATAATACCGCCACACCATAACCACATAGTGACTGAATAATATCCCCATACTGTTACTGAATAATACCACACCATATCCACATAGTGACTGGATAATACCCCCATACTGTTACTGAATAATACCACCACACCATAACCACATAGTGACTGAATAATACCCCCATACTGTTACTAAATAATACCACCACACCATAACCACATAGTGACTGAATAATACCCCCATACTGTTACTGAATACCTCCACACCATAACCACATAGTGACTGAATAATACCCCCATACTGTTATTGAATAATAGCTCCACACCATAACCACATAGTGACTGAATAATACCCCCATACTGTTACTGAATAATACCACCACACCATAACCACATAGTGACTGAATAATACCCCCATACTGTTACTGAATAATACCTCCACACCATAACCACATAGTGACTGAATAATACCCCCATACTGTTACTGAATATTACCGCCACACCATAACCACAGTCACTGAATAATACCCCCATACTGTTACTGAATAATACCACCACACCATAACCACATAGTGACTGAATAATACCCCCATACTGTTACTGAATAATACCTCCGCACCATAACCACATAGTGACTGAATAATACCCCCATACTGTTACTGAATAATACCGCCACACCATAACCACATAGTGACTGAATAATACCCCCATACTGTTATTGAATAATAGCTCTACACCATAACCACATAGTGACTGACTAATACCCCCGTACTGTTACTAAATAATACCACCACACCATAACCACATAGTGACTGAATAATACCCCCATACTGTTACTGAATAATACCACCACACCATAACCACATAGTGACTGAATAATACCCCCATACTGTTACTGAATATTACCGCCACACCATAACCACATAGTCACTGAATAATACCCCCATACTGTTACTGAATAATACCACCAAACCATAACCACATAGTGACTGAATAATACCCCCATACTGTTACTGAATAATACCGCCACACCATAACCACAGTGACTGAATAATACCCCCATACTGTTACTGAATAATGCCGCCATACTGTTACTGAATAATACCCCCATACTGTTACTGAATAATACCCCCATACTGTTACTGAATAATGCCCCATACTGTTACTGAATAATACCCCCATACTGTTACTGAATAATACCTCCACACCATAACCACATAGTGACTGAATAATACCCCCATACTGTTACTGAATAATACCTCCGCACCATAACCACATAGTGACTGAATAATACCCCCATACTGTTACTGAATAATACTGCCACACCATAACCACATAGTGACTGAATAATACCCCCATACTGTTACTGAATAATACCACCACACCATAACCACATAGTGACTGAATAATACCCCCATACTGTTACTGAATAATACCACCACACCATAACCACATAGTGACTGAATAATACCCCCATACTGTTACTGAATAATACCACCACACCATAACCACATAGTGACTGAATAATACCCCCATACTGTTACTGAATAATACCCCATACTGTTACTGAATAATACCCCCATACTGTTACTGAATAATACCCCCATACTGTTACTGAATAATACCCCATACTGTTACTGAATAATACCCCCATACTGTTACTGAATAATACCCCATACTGTTACTGAATAATGCCCCCATACTGTTACTGAATAATACCCCCATACTGTTACTGAATAATACCCCCATACTGTTACTGAATAATACCCCCATACAGTTACTGAATAATACCCCCATACTGTTACTGAATAATACCTCCATACTGTTACTGAATAATACCCCATACTGTTACTGAATAATACCTCCATACTGTTACTGAATAATACCTCCATACTTTTACTGAATAATACCCCCATACTGTTACTGAATAATACCTCCATACTGTTACTGAATAATACCCCATACTGTTACTGAATAATACCTCCATACTGTTACCGAATAATACCCCATACTGTTACTGAATAATACCTCCAAACTTTTACTGAATAATACCCCATACTGTTACTGAATAATACCCCTTACTGTTACTGAATAATACCCAATACTGCTACTGAATAATACCCCCCATACTGTTACTGAATAATACCGCCATAGTGTTACTGAATAATACCCCCATACTGTTACTGAATAATACCCCATACTGTTACTGAATAATACCCCCACACCATAACCATAGTGACTGAATAATACCCCCATACTGTTACAAATAATACCCCATACTGTTACTGAATAATACCCCCATACTGTTACTGAATAATACCGTCACACCATAACCACATAGTGACTGAATAATACCCCCATACTGTTACTGAATAATACCTCCACACCATAACCACATAGTGACTGAATAATACCCCCATACTGTTACTGAATAATACCGCCACACCTTAACCACATAGTGACTGAATAATACCACCATACTGTTACTGAATAATACCACCACACCATAACTACATAGTGACTGAATAATACTCCCATACTGTTACTGAATAATACCACCATACTGTTACTCAATAATTCTGCCACACCATAACCACATAGTGACTGAATA
>NC_134696.1:4431496-4472652 GCF_050947455.1 Rhinoderma darwinii
TGAATAATACCTCCACACCATAACCACATAGTGACTGAATAATACCCCATATTGTTACTGAATAATACCGCCACACCATAACCACATAGTGACTGAATAATACCCCATATTGTTACTGAATAATACCGCCACACCATAATCACATAGTGACTGAATAATACCCCCATACTGTTACTGAATAATACCTCCACACCATAACCACATAGTGACTGAATAATACCCCATATTGTTACTGAATAATACCGCCACACCATAACCACATAGTGACTGAATAATACCCCCATACTGTTACTGAATAATACCGCCACACCATAACCACATAGTGACTGAATAATACCCCCATACTGTTACTGAATAATACCGTCACACCATAACCACATAGTGACTGAATAATACCCCCATGTACTGTGTATATATATATATATATATATATATCTAATGCTGCCATATATTGTACATATAGAGTCCAACATATGCTGTAAGTATAATTAATCAAATCACTTTATACTCTGTACATTAAATAGCGTTGATATAGGTGTGTACACATATAATACCACTACATATTGTTTGTATAAAACATACTGCTATAACTGTAGACATATAGTACCATTATATTCACTGCACACCTATTATACTGCTATATACTACACTCACATATAATACCGCTATATACTGCATACACCTATAATCAGGGGCATAGGTAAAGGCTCATGGGCCCCGATGCCAAAGTTCTTATTGGGTCCCCCTCACCCACAAACTTCTCATGGCCGACAGTCTGCAGCTTTCAGTTGCATCGCTGGGTCTCCTAAGTGACCCAACAATGCAGCACTAGCAGCCGGGGGCGTCACTAAGGACTTAAAATGTCAGGGGAAATAGCCCCAATACATATGTGTCTGCCCAAAAAAATGTGTGCGTGTATGTGTATAGCACTACGACCCTATAAACTATGGATAGGATCCATTGGCTCAGCGGACAGTATCACACATGATAGGATTAGATAGAGTGGCTCAGCAGACAGTGTCACACATGATAGGATTAGATACACAGCTCAGCAGACAGTATCACACATGATAGGATTAGATACACAGCTCAGCAGACAGTATCACATATGATAGGATTAGATACAGTGGCTCAGCAGACAGTATCACACATGATAGGATTAGATATAAGGCCCAGCAGCGTTTCACACATGATGGGATTAGATACACAGCTCAGCAGACAGTATCACACATGATAGGATTAGATACAGTGGCTCAGCAGACAGTATCACACATGATAGGATTAGATACAGTGGCTCAGCAGACAGTATCACACATTATAGGATTAGATACACAGCTCAGCAGACAGTATCACACATGATAGGATTAGATACAGGACTCAGCTCGCTGACATTGCGGCTCCAGCGCTGGACCCAGGAAAGGTAAGAATAATAATTGTTTTGCTTTTTTATGTGTTTCTAATTATTTTTGTGTGTTTGTGTTTTTTTACAGGTTCGGTTGTTGGACTTCGGATTCGAGGACAATTTCAATGACAGCGTTTTTTTATTCTCAATAAAATGGTTAATGGGGGTTGTGTTTTTTTATTTCAATAAAATATTTTTTCTATGTGCTTGTACTTTTTTAAACTTTATTATTACCGCCTTAGTAATGGCCGCTGGCTGATTGACAACCTCCATTACTAAGGCGGGGCTTAAAGAGGCTCTGTCACCAGATTCTCAAATCCCTATCTCCTATTGCATGTGATCGGCGCTGCAATGTAGATAACAGCATTTTTGGCCAAGTTATGAGCTATTTTATATATATATATATGCAAATGAGCTTTGAAATTGACAACTGGGCGTTTTTTTTTCGTTATGTCCAACTGGGCGTGTATTGTGTTTTTAACTGGGCGTGTTTATGTGTATGACGCTGACCAATCAGTGACCAGTCAGCGTCATACACTCCTCAACATCTGCACGCTCCTCTCCTGAAATATTCTGTGCTGCTGTGAACTCTGCTCTTACGATTACGTAGCTCTCAGTCTGTTACCTCTCCTCCACTCCTGTCCTCAATAACACCTTCACATGATTGGCAAGTCATCACACCGCACAAGATCCGCACACTCATCTCCTGAAATACTCTGTGCTGCCTTAAACTCTGTGGACAGGTCAGGATCCTGTTTTTTTTAAATGCTGCTGGGGAACCCGCTCGATCCACTATATAAGGCTGCGCCTCCATCCTCTTCTGCCCCAGTCACTTATTCCCAAGCACTGTAAACTTTCAGAATGGTTGCGCTGTGAATATTCGGAGAACGTGATTGGTTTATGTGCAGGGTAATGAACATACAGACAAGCAGTAGAAGACTGACTAAGGGCTGAGCATTTCATTGAATTCAGTCTTCTACTGCTTGTCTTTATGTTCATTACCCTGCACATTAACCAATCAGTTTACAGGGGGTGAGATCCTCCAAATCTCCAAGTACTTTACCTTTTACGTGCTGCATTGAGTTATTTATTACCTGTAGCCTTCTCACATAGGCTATGGACTACTAACCTCGAGAACTGTTATTCCCAGGTTTTCATATTAAGACCTGTTCTTAATATAACGAAGACCCAGTCTTAGTACCTAAGATCCAACTTAGGTTTTAATCACATAACCTTATAACATCTAAATATGAAAAATAATAAAAACACATATAAACAAAATTATATTACATTTATTCAGATGAAAACTCGAATCCTCAATTCTCCTTACTATGTTCTTTTAAAAACCGTCACTCCACCTCATCCCTTCGTCTGACTGGCCTCTTTTTAACGGTAATTCAACCGGAGGTCTTTGAATTAAGTGAGTATTTTGATGACTCACCCCGTGCACGGTGTACAGTCCTCGGGTGGACGAGGGTCTGGAGATATTGGTTTCCAACTGCGAAGGACCAAGATGTTAGAAGAATTTTCCATACTTAGCAATAATGATTCAAGTTTTCATCTCAATAAGAATTGTATTCTCACCGGTGAGGAGACTATGCCTTCATTCCATAAGCACAGGTTTATATACACATATCAAGGCGGATTGCAATACAGACCAACTGAAAACCGTTTGTGGCTTTCCTGTCATATGAATTGTTACACTTCAGAATGAGATTAGGCCACGGTTGGACTTCCTCTGGAGATTGCAATCTTTATTCAGAAGTCCAACCGCCTCACACACTTAAGGCCTCATGCACAGGTCAGTCTTTTTCTTCAGGGTGCTAGCCGTTTTTCTGACGGCTAGCACCCTGACCCATTCATTTCAATGGGGCCATGCACACTTGAGTTTTTCTGACGGTCCCGTTGCCCTGTTCCGATCAAAAGTAGAGCATGTCCTACTTTGGTCCGAGACTCCGTGACCGTGAGGCCCATGCAAGTCAATGGGGCCGTCAAAAAAACTGAAGGCACACGGAAGGCACCCATGTGCTGTCCGTATGTGACGGAGCTGTTGCCTAGCAATGGCCGGGCGGCCAGAAGTACATTACAGATATATACACTAATTGGCAGCCACTTCTCTCTATCCATCACTGATAGAGAGAAGAGGCTGCTGATAAAAATAAAATAAAAAGCAGTTCATACGTACCCCGGTCGTTGTCTTGGTGACGAGTCCCGCTTCTTCCTCCAGTCCGACCTTTCTGTATGACACGGCAGTCCATGTGACCGCTGCAGCCTGTGATTGGCTGGAGAGGCGGTCACGTGGGATGAAGCGTCATCCCTGGAGGCCGGCCTTCTGACATCATACAGAGTTGCGGGACCGCCACTACAGCCTGTGATTGGCTGCAGCGGTGACATGGGATGAAACGTCATCCCAGGAGGCCGGATAGGAGGAAAATGCAGGGAGTTCTGGGTAAGTATGAACTGATTTTTTAAATTTCATTAGAATTGTATTTTGCGAGCGCCGAGCATGGTCATTCTTCAGCGCTAGTCACTGTCCAGGGTGCTGAAAGAGTTACCGCCAATCAGTGCCGCCCATTAACTCTTTCAGCACCCTGTACAGTGACTAGCGCTGAAAAACCCTGCTCTTTCAGCACCCTGGACAGTACCATGCTCGGCGCTCGGAAACACGGAGTGCACACGGAAATCACACGGTCGCTAAAACGGGCACACGGATCCGTCAAAAACGGCCGTGAAAACGGTGATGGAAGTGTGCACAAGGCCTTAAGAGTACAACATATTTAACTCTTTGTCACCTAAAGCATTTTCTGAGAAACCTGCATGCACATTTAATATCTATTACATGAAGTAAGAATACATTTAAAATAAAATTTCCTAACAGACAGATCATAATACCACACAAAATAGTTACTAGTTAACAGTTCCCTTATGTCTACTTTATATTTGCATAGTTTTTTAAAAGTTCTTCTATTTTTCTAGGACGTTACAAGACTTAGAACTTTAGCTGCAATTTCTCACATTTTCAAGAAAAATGTCAAAAAAGTCTATTTTTTTCAGGGACCAGTTCAGTTCTAAAGTGGCTTTGATGGTCTTATATATTAGAAAGTCCCCATAAATCACCCCATTTTAAAAACTGCACCCCTCAAAGTATCCAAAACAGCATTCAGAAAGTGTTTTAACTCTTTAGGTGTTTCACAAGAATTAAAGCAAAGTAGAGTAGAAATTTACCAATTTCATTTTTTTTTTGCCAAAATTCATTGGTAATTTTCTTTTCTTTAACACAGAAAGTTTTACCAGAGAAACGCAACTCAATATTTATTGCCCAGGTTCTGCAGTTTTAGGAAATATCCCACATGTGGCCCTAGTGTGGTAATGGACTGAAACACAGGCCTCAGAAGTAAAGGAGCACCTAGAGGATTTTGGGGCCTTATTTTTTTAAGAATATGCTTTAGGCACCATGTCAGGTTTGAAGAGGTCTTGTGGGGCCAAAACAGTTGAAACCCCCCAAAAGTGACCCCATTTTGGAAACTACACCCCTCAAGAAATTTATCTAGTGGTATAGTTAGCATTTTGACCCCACAGTTTTTTTTGCAAAACTTATTGGAATTAGCCTGTAAAAAATCATAAAATGTAATTTTTACAAGGAATGAATGAAAAAAAGCACCCCAACATTTGTAAAGCATCTCCTCCCGATTACGGAAATACCCCATATGTGGTAATAAACTGCTGTTTGGACCCACAGCAGGACTCAGAAGGGAAGGAGCACCATTTGGATTTTGGAGAACAGATTTTGCTGGAATAGTTTTCAGTGCCATGTCGTGTTTGCAACGCCCTGGAGGGACCAAAAACAGTGGAAACCCCCCAAAAGTGATGCCATTTTGGAAACTACACCCCTCAAGGAATATTTCTAGGGGTATAGTTAGCAATTTAACCCCACACGGATTTTGCAGAATTTATTGGAATTATGTAGTGAAATTGAAAATTTATTTGAAATCTGAAATATTTTTTTCTAATAAAATGTAGTTTTAGCTCATATTTGAGCTAAAACATGTTACGCCTATTTTGGTGATTTTCGCAGCATAGGCCCACAATTGCGGAGGCTCTGAGGTCATAATAGTAAAACAAACCCCCAAGTAGTTCCCCCCATTTTGGATGTAGGGGTGTAGTGAGCAATTTGACCCCACAGGATTTTATTTTTTTTTTTTTAGAAATGAACGCTCAGTGGATTAGTGCATTAATGCATTACAATTCAGGACGTACCAGTGCGTCCTGGTGCGGTAAGGGATTAAACCTCACCGACTGAGTGAAATGACACGAAATCTGTATCATGTGTGGGGATAAGAGCAACTGGCAGCTCCCAGTGCTCCAAGACAACGAAGAAACTGGATGACGCAGGGTCTAGAAAGCGCAATACGTGGTAATATAACTGATAAAGAGGTGGCCTCGATGAATGCCACCGGACCGGACGTGATCTTGTTCTCCTGGATTACAGGATTGTTTAATCACTCCAGGGATCTGCTTCCACCTTACTTACATATGTGGGTATAAAGCATATAAGTGGATGCCACCCAGGAGACCGGGAGTACGTACTCTACAGGCTGCAATCAGCTACTTACACAGAGATATATTATGTTTCAACTTGTAATATGTTTGATTGCAAAAGTATCAGCAGTTAACCCCTTAAGGACGTGGACTAGTTGGCACGTTCAGGACGCTGCCCCATTTTTCAAATCTGACGTGTCACTTTATGCGGTAATAACTTGGGAATGCGATTCTGAGATTGTTTTCTCGTGACATTTGGTCGATACATTCAGTATTTAATTGGGAAAAACAGCAAAATTTTGCGAAAAATTTCCAAAATTAGCATTTTTCTCAATTTAAATGTATTTGCTTGTAAGACAGGCCATTATACCACACAAAATTGTTGCTAATTAACATCCCCCATATGTCTACTTTATATTTGCATCGTTTTTTGAACATTCTTTTATTTTTCTAGGACGTCACAAGGCTTAGAACATAAGCAGCAATTTCTCATATTTTCAAGAAAATATTCAAAGGCTATTATTACAGGGGCCAGTTCAGTTCTGAAGTGGCTTTGAGAGGCCCATACAATAAAAACCCTGATAAGTCATCCCATTTTAAAAACTGCACCCCTCAAAGTATTTAAAACAGCATTTAGAACGTTTCTTAACCCTTTAGGCGTTTCACAAGTATTAAAACAACGCGGAGGTGAAATGTACAAATTTCCTTTTTTTTGCAGAAATTAATTTTTAATCCTTTTTTTCTGTAACACAGACGGTTTTACCAGAGAAATGCAACACAATATTTATTCTCCAGATTCTGCAGTTTTTAGAAATATCCCACATGTGGCCCTAGTGTGCTTATAGACTGAAGCACCGGCCTCAGAAGCAAAGGAGCACCTAGTGGATTTTGGGGCCTCCTTTTTATTAGATTATATTTTAGTCACCATGTCAGGTTTGAAGAAGAGGTCTTGTGGTGCCAAAACAAAGGAAACACCCCAAAAAAGACCCCATTTTGGGACCTACACCTCTTGAGGAATTCATCTAGGGGTGTAGTGAGAATTTTGACCACACAGGTGTGTCATAGATTTTATTAGAATTTGGACATGAAAATGAAAATTTTTTTTCCAATAAAATGTCGTTTTAGCTAAGAAAAAAAAACAATTAACACAAGGAATAAAATAAGAAAAACCCCCCTACATTTGTAAGGCAACTTCTCCAGAGTACGGAAATACCCCATATGTGTTCCTAAAATGCTGTTTGGGCACATGGCAGGGCTCAGAAGGAAAGGAGCGGCATTTGGCTTTTGAGCACAGATTTTGCTGGAATATTTTATAAGCGCCATGTTGTGTTTACAGAGCCCCTGAGGTACCAGTACAGTGGAAACCCCCAAGAAGTGACCACATTTTAGAAACTACAGCCCTCAAGGAATTAATCAAGGGGTGTAGTGAGCAATTTGACCCCACAGGAGTTTTCCGGAAATTGATGCAAACAATGAAAAAGTAAAAATTTTTCCACAATTATGCCATTTCAGTGCCCAATATGTTGTGCCCAGCTTGTGTTATTGGAGATATTCTCACCATAAATGGTTACGCAGGTTCTCCCGAGTACGGCAATACCCCAGATGTGGCCATTATCTGATGCTTGGGCAAATCGCAGGGTTCTGAAGGGAAGGAGCACCAGTTAGCTTTTGGAGCTTAGATTTTGCTGGAATGGTTTTTAGTATAAAAATTTGAATACAATTTGGATAAAGTTGGAAATCTGGATAGTTTGGATAAGTTTTGGATGAAAGTCACTGATCAGCCACAGGAATACAGGACTGATATATGTGCAGCTGTGTTCACCTGGTCTTTCCGGGTACGGCCTAGGCACACGGCAGGGCTAAGAAGAAATTTTATTATAAGGTTTGGAAAAAAATTTGGAGACAAAGTCCTGGATTAAAAATGGCAGCGTCACTGATTAGCCAGAGTCATGCGAGACTGATATATGTGCAGCTGTGTTCAGCTGGTCTTCCTGGGTACGGCCTAGGCACGTGGCAGGGCTAAGAAGGGAAAGAGTGGCATGCGGCATAATATTACTGTGGCTGTGCGAAGTACATCAGGGTAAATATAAAAGGCGGTTCAACAACTAGATCAGAATTTCGGAGACGTATGGTATATTTTAAAACACTCCTTCATGCATAGTCCTGGCTTCTCGGGGCGCACTGATAGGTGGTATCTTTTCTTATGCTGTTTTTGAAGCAAACCTTGCACCGTTTTTGGATCTTCACTGGGGAAATGTTGCCCTGGCACAATGCGTGTGGCCTCACTTCCAGAAGTACTGGGTCCCTCCCCTTCCTGATCTCCAAATATAAGGGACTTTATTACCACCTCTTGAAATTCCAGGAAAGTTCTGAAGATCTGAGTAGCACGTAAGCATTATACAATGCTATTTGCATGATGTGCACGGCCAACTTCTTGTACCACACCCTTGATTTCTGCATGGCATTGTATGGCTGCAGCACTTGCTCTGAGAGATCAAACCCTCCCATGTATTTATTGGAGTCAAGAATGCAATTGGGTTTGAGGGTCTCTGTACTGGCACCTCATACAGGGACGGGGGCGCTGCCATGGCCATGTATTGTTGTCAATATATACTTATACTTGACACACAATTTTTGTTGTGCAAAAACCTACCGAACTAAACTCCCATATATATTTTTTTGGAGTTTTATTTATTTTATTTTTTTATTTTTTTTTATAACAAAAGAGAAAAACCAAGTGCTCGGAAAAAACCTAGAGCAAGGCTGGTATTAGGCAATCAGTCATGGCGATCTCACTGATCCGCCAGGGGACGCAGAAGGCGAGTTTGCATCACTAGCAAAACCTACCGAACTAAACTCCTAAATATTCTTTTTTGAGCTTTATATATTTTTTTATAACAAACGACAAAAAGTGCTAGAGCAAGGCTTGTATTAGGCGATCAGTGGCAACTAAGTCACTGATCAGAACACAGGACAGCAATACTCGTCCCAGGGTTTACTAAATAAGTGGCAAAAAAGTAAAAGAAATAGAAAACTCTGTAGCAAGGATTTAGAATAGTGATCAGCAACAAAAATCACAGCACAGTGAAAGTAATCACTAAGATGGTGATCAGGGGGTAAAAGGAGGAGGATGGGGGTAGTGGTAGATAGATATAGTAGTGTATATATGACACAACCGCTCTGCTCCCTCTCAACAACTGCAATGAGGGATGCAAAGCGGGATCATAATGAAAATGGCCACCAGTGTAATATGATTGGTCTGTCACGACAGACAGACCAATCATAGCAATCGCCGACGAGGGACCAGTCTGATTGGTCCCTCGGTGATGTATAGTGATTAGTTGCTGTCCATGACAGCAGCCAATCAGTTGTCTCCACTCCCCCCAAGGCCCAATCGCCGCCTCCAACATGGCGACGGTCAGTCAGTAATGACTGACCTGTCGCGATGATCGCCACTGAGGGACCGCTGCGATGGGTCCCTCAGCGTTGAGCAGTGATATTCTGCTGTCAAGGACAGCAACTATCACTGCTCTAAACCTGTGCCTGGAGACACAGGTGCCTCTTAACCACGTGACGTAATAGTCCGTCTGTTTGCGTTAACAAGACAATGCCTGGGAGGGACTATTACGTCACATAGCGGGAAGGGGTTAAGAAAACAGCACAGGATATGACAGTACATGTGGTTCACACCACCCACCACCCAAAGAACCGAGGAGTAAGGAAACATTCAGAGCCACCTGTTTACGTGACACTAAATGCTTCCATACCTGATAAAGTTATTTGTCAAGCCGAAGCACAACACCAAGGTGGATGGCAGTGGCGTAACTATAGGAGTCGCAGCTGTCGCCGACACGGACAGTTCAGTGATTCACAGTGTGAGCAAGTAAGGGGAATGAAGGGGAAGCAGCGCTCGTACGAGCTCTGCACCCCCTTCAAAACAGCTGATTGGCGGGGGTCCCAGGAGTCGGACCCCGACCTATCAGCTATTGATGCCCTATTTTTCAATAAACCTATTTTTTCTATGTCTTTTTATTTTTTTTAAACGTTATCGCTACTGCCTTAGTAATAGCTGCTGGCTGATTGACAGCGTCCATTATTAAAGCGGGGTTTAGAGGTAGCCAGTGCAGAGGCTAACACTAACCCCCATTATTACCCCGGTACCCACTGCCACCAGGAGTGCCGGGAAGAGCCGGGTACGATCCAGTAGTGATGGTCAGGCAGTGGAGCGGCCGCAGGCTGGTATTATCAGGCTGGGAAAGCCCAAAAACAGTGACCCTTCCAACCCTGGTTATGCCAGGCTGCTGCTGCTGTGTTGTATCTGCCCGGTTATCAAAAATGGGGGGACTCCACGTAATTTAAAAAAAAATAATAATAATAATTGGAACGAAGAATGTGGGTTCTCCCATTTTTATAACCAGCCAGATACAACACAGCTGCAGCCTGGCATTACTAGGGTGGGAAGGGTCACTGTTTTTGGGCTTTCCCAGCCTGATGATACCAGCCAGCGGCCGTCCCAGTGCCCGACCGAACCTGGAGATGGTCGGGTACTGGATTGTACCCGGCTCCTCCCGGCACCCCTGGTGGCGGTGGGTATTGGGGTAATAATGGGGTTTAGGGTTAGACTCTGCACCGGCATAACACTAAGCCGTTGTCAATCAGCCGGCGGCCATTACTAAGGTGGTTGTAATAAAGTTTAAAAAAAATACAAAGACATAGAAAAAATATTTGATTTAAATAAAAATCCCACACACAACCCTCATTATCCATTTTATTGAGAGTAAAAAAAACGCCGTTATCGGCCATTGTAAAGTTATAAACACGTCTTTGGGATCTTTGAACTTCTTATTTCACTGCCCTGATGTGCACCACCAAAAATAGAAATTAGTATAAGGGAAGGGGGGATTGGAAAAGGGAAAAGAGGGCAAGATGTTGAGATATTAAATCTCTTATGAAAGACCGGCTGTGGTAATAAAAGATCAGCATATAGGGGTAGGGTGAACGGTCCCTTGTGGAACACCCTATATCATATCAAATCCCAATTAGAATATGGTGTAATATAAAGCTTTATGAAAAGCCAAGTGGGAATAGAGAGGGATAGCGGATCATATAAGTCTGAGTTGAATATTGTGCGTTCTGACAGATAATATATTGCTGTGTAAGCAAATGCTGAATCACAGAAGCTTGAGCATAACAGGAGCCCCTAGAAGAATCTGAGTGACGTCAGCAAAACGCGTGTTGGGACAAACCGGCTGTAGATTAGGGATAGTTTAATAGAGGGATATGTGATTTTGCTCATAGCTATGAACCTTTTGCCCTGCTCTGCCTAAATGCGGCGTTCGCATAGCGGAGCGATCTGAACAGACGAGCGAGGAGTTACGCTACTTTGTGAAAGCGTCGCAGTGCATATTCAGTGGTACGCCCGCCTGCAGTGATGGCGCGGAGAGAGAGTGGCATACAAATCCCCGCTCTTCTTACACAAGCAGCTGATTGCGGTGACCTCGGCCAGACACGCCGGCCCGAGGAGCTTACTCTCACAATAAACAAGTCAGCGACTTTCAATACTGCTGCACTTTTCGTCTGCTATTTCATTAGTTTGTTCACTGTGATTCATGCCTTAAAAAATAAGGCCGATACTGATGACAATACTATAAAATTACAATAGCTGAACCCTAAAGGCATCGGTTCCTGTTGGGTTGGTTCATCAATCACGGTTATGTTCAAGTTTCTGTGATGGTTGACACTAATTACAATACTTTTTTTTTTTTAGCTGAACCTTAAATGCAGCATCACCTGTCCGGTTGACTCAGCGATCACTGCGATGTTCCAGCCTTATGCAAAGAGCAACAACATTCTCCTAAAGGACACAATGTGCGCGTTCACCTTACACTCTTTTAGGAAAGTCTGAATTGATACATTCTGTATCAATCAGTATCAATATTTACTCCAGCATTTGCTTTTCAACTGAATCAGTTTTTCGGATGCAGCTGCTTTTGAACTAAACGGTTCTGTTATTGGACAGAACATGAGGTATTGGGCAGACGAAAATCCACATTGGATGAGAGACAGTCATACCCAGTATCCTCAGAGGGTTAACGTTTGGGCAGGAATATTGTTCAATCATATCGTATGACCGCTTTTCATTGAAGGAAACATAAATGCAGAAAATTACTGCAATTTGCTAAGAAACCGAGTGATACCGGCGATTCACAATATCGCTGGAGAAGCTTTCCGCAATGTTTGGTATCGGGAGGACGGAGCTCCAGCTCATTTTTCTCTGCGAGCTCGAAATCTTCTGAATGATCATTTTCCTGATCAATGGATTGGTAGAAGAGGCCGATAGAATGGCTCCCGAGATCACCAGATCTGATCCCATTAGACTTTTTTTTACTGGGGGTATTTAAAAAGTGAAGTCTATGAGACGCAAACGTAGACGAGCTGCGGGAAAGAATAGTGAACATTTCCAATTCAATCACAGCAGATGTTATAAATAACGTTATCCACACGTTTTACGTTCGCTTAGGACACGGTCAAGTTGTTGAAGGACATCAGTTCCAACATTTGATTTAATACAGTAATTGTTATGTTTGTACTAATACACATAATACATGTGCTCGGTCCTGCTTTGGTTGGCCGGACCCCACACACACAGCGCAGAGAGGGTTTGGAGTCGTTAAATACCGTGGGAATCACGTACCCCGGGGTCCATATCTCGGGCTGTGTACACACACACACACACATGCACGCGCGCACACATACACATGCACGCGCACACACACACACACACACATGCACGCACGCACACATACACATGCACGCGCACACACACACACAAAAGTGAGAGGCAACGGTACTCACATTAATCTAGCACCCCGATGAGATGTAAATCCAACCGTGCGATCTCCGCGTTGTACATTTTGGGTAATGCTAACACCGACGGTAGCCGATAATGAAGATGATAACTTGAACGTTAAATATCTCCGCAAAAAGAGCTTTCAAATGAGCCCCCACTCGACCCCCCCACCCCCCGTGCCATTTAAGATTTTGCTGCCCCAGCCCATCCCACCACCCCCGAGGGGGTGGAGTGTTTTTTTGTTTGCCGTTAACTGGTAGATTTTATGACCCCATTAAATCCCACCAAATTTCAACCCTCTACCACGAGCGGTTCAAAAGTTATGAGGGTGTTCCGGAACTTTTGGTGGGCACTGTATACTAAGATGAGCTCGGGATTCTGTGCGTTACCATTTGTGGATTATATGTAAGTGCAAGTATGAGGGTAACACCTATTCTCATTTCCTTACAAATAAAGATGCATCTGCCCCTCCCAGGGGCAGGGACTATTTGAACACCGACGCTGCGTGTCATGGTCTCGCTCCGGCCTCTCTCAGAGAGAGAGAGAGTATGAATTAATTTGGAACTCATAGACAAATGCAGGTAATGTCCAAAGTTAACGGACAAACTAAAATATGCAGCGACAATATCTATACACTCCGAACTGCTATCGATAGCTCCATATAGCTGGTCCTGTATTATTGGGATCCATCTTTCCTGTATTTTCCATTTTCATCTTTATATGTTGGCTTTACATACATGCAGTAGTTTGGCGGTCTTTGTGGGTGGTCGTTCTGTATACCACTTGGCATGTTTCCATTTGCCTTTACTGTGTCCCTATCCTTCCATGGTCCTGCTTTTTAGCAATGTCATGTATATTTTTGTATACACATGTCTGATCTCTGTATAATAAAGATTTCATCTTTTTGCTACTTTTGGGCTCTTTCTCTGGCTGTGTGTAGGCCGTCTACTTGCTTTTCAGAGGCCCCTTTTTAGGTTTTGCACTTGGCGGTATTTTGTACGTTATATATACTTGTGTTTACTGAAAGCTCCTCAGGATATATGATATTATAAGAAACCTGATAAAGATTGGATTACACGTCTTAGAGAAAGATCAGTACTGGATACGGAGAACAGTAATATTAAAGGCTTGAAGCTAAAAATTTGTGACCGGCTTAAAAATCGTGTCAAGGTGCGGTGGAATAAAGCAGCACTTGAGAAGTATTTACAGAAAAATATTATACCTAGAGGCGTGCGTGTACAGGTCTGTCCCACCCCCGACGGTGAGGATTTCATCTTTGTTGAAAAGTGGGATGACGCTCTAGAGCAAGTGCTCCCGCGCTCTAGTTGAATTGCTCATTGGAGCGGACCGTAAATCCCTTGAAAACTTGGAGAAGGAGATTGATCTTCTTAAAGGGGTTGTCCAACTTCTGACAACTGATGACCTGTCCACCAGATAGGTCATCAGTATATGATCGGTGCGGGTCCAACACCCAGACCCCGCACTGCGGGCACCGGATGTTATGGCACATAATGCTATGTACGGAGCCGGAAGCTCCGTACATAGCATAGCGGCCGTGCTGCAGAACTGCAGGTCCGCTCCTATTCACTTGAATACTGCAGCTCGGCCGCTATTCCGTGGCCGGAGCCAACTGTTTCCAGCTTGTAGGTCCGGTGCACGGAGGTACCAGACCAGCTGATCTGTGCGGGCCCCGGGTGTTGGACCCCCACAAATCATGTACTGATGACCTATCCGGCGGATAGGTCATCAGTTATCAGAACATGGAAAACCCATTTAAAGAAAAGATCTACCAATCACTTACTGCAGAGGACTTTATATTTCACAAAAACTTGGAGGAGGATTTGGTCAAGTACGAAAAAAAACATACAAGACCTTACGATCAAGAAGTTCGCGAGAAATCTTGGCGATTTTCAATCGAATAAAAACCATCGGTGGCATACCGGCAGGGATAGGACCAGATCATTATCACGCTCAATTTCTTCCAACTCTTTAGCATCAGGAGAGAAATGCAGCAGGTTTCTTTTAGACAAACCCCAAGCATCAGGAGATGGCGACCCTATATACATCTCAGAACCCCCTCAGTAAAAAGGAAAACACAAGGAATGTCCCACAGAGACCAGAGAAACAGGAGATTTTCAAGGTAATCCATTTATCTACTCGTTCTCCTGCCGTCCATCAAGTTGACATTCGGCAGAGAGTTTTACGACCAAAGATCTCGCCCTCTTCTCTCGCAAACTTATGTTTAAAAAGCACTTTAGGGTTAATGATAATGTCCATGCACGGGGTTTGCCGGCTGAGAGGCACTTAGCGATCTTGTCTCATTACTTGATGAGCAAGAAGAAAAATTAGACCCTAGATTGCCCATGCGTCTGCACCGCCGTTCACAACATTTTCCCCCCTTTTCATTATGTCCACCTGTCGAAATTTTCTTTAAACTAGTCAAGAGAGATTTGGAATGTATCTCCGATCGAAGATTTCATTCTAATCTCACTTTTAATCAAAGACAGGCTATTCAACAAATGAAAAATCTCAAGGATGTCGTTATTTAACCTGATAAGGGCGGGAATGTTGTGATCTGGCGACACAGATGTATGAACGAGACGCATTTCGCTAATTGAATGTGCAACATTGTTATCGCAAATTGCCTTGTGATCCCACACTACAGTTTAAGGCTGGAATTCCGTCTGGAATTTTGAGGAAGATTTTGATCTGCCTGCATGCCATTTACCACGTTTTTTGCCAGCAGCCATTGAGCCCCGTGGGCAAAAACGCAGCGAAGAACGCTTTCTCGGATGTCAATGGGAGGTCAGAGATGTAAATGCTCAAATGTAGGGCATGTCACTTTTCTCTCCCTCGAGCCGGTAGTACCACTCGCTGGAAAAAAAATGCCACCGCCTCCCATTGAAATCAATGGGAGTCATTTTCGGCCGTTTTTTGGCAAATTTTCCGACACAGTTTCCACGTCCAAAAACATATAAAAAAAACTCCATGTGAACAGGGTCTAAGTGCGAGCTTGATCTGTTGTTGCAATGGGCAGTAGATGAACGTATCATTACTTCTAAACTGAGGGAGGGACGTGTAGTCGATTTCCCTGTAAAACCTACTCTCTATCTGTTGCCTAAAGTTCACAAGGACCATGTCAGTCCCCCAGGCCGACCCACAGTCTTGGGGATTGGTGGTCTTTGTGAAAATATTTGCAGATTTGTCGACGTCTATCTGCAGAGATGTGCGGAGACGTTGTCATCTTTCTTTTTATTTATTTATTTTTCCATAAAATTTTTATTTAAAACATATATCAAATACAAAGTATGGCAAGAACATTCCAATAATACATTACATAAGAAAAGGAGTCAATGGAAATACAATGATGGTCAATGAGAAGCAAAGTATAGATGAGCCCAGATGGAAATCTATACGGATAAAGAGAGATATTCGCCTACATAAATAACTCTTTTGGTTGGTATCAGCAGAGAATAGAACCTGGAACGAGGAAGAGGAGGGGGACTAATCCAGAAGAGTTACGAGAATATCTAGAAACAAGAAAGGGGAATAGTATTGTGTGGGCTACCGAGCCAGAACCCCATCTAGATATTAGTACAGAACGATTGCAGTTGACGCCGGCATTGGTGAGCTCATGCCAACAGTTATCATTTATACATCATTCTCAGTGTTGGTTGGCAGTCGTCATTCCAGTGTTGAGCAATTTTCAGCTTAGCTGTAATTAAGGAGTGTGACATGGTCATTAGGAAATAGTTCTAGGCCCAAACTTAATGACGCCAGGGCTGGGTCTGGTGATAAGTGAACCTTAGTCTGGATAATAGTTTAAACAATCCAAGCCAAAGGGCATTGACTACGGGACATTCCCACCATAGATAGAGGTAAGTTCCCTCCGATGCCTTACATTTCCAGCAAATAGAAGATAGGAAATAGAAAACACAGCGCCACATAGTGTAGATTACCCGGGCAATAGAGGTACAATATCCAAAAATCCAAATAGGTGCTCACCTAGGATAAGAGGACAGCGGACAGTTGAGAGAATAGTTGCTGCTGCTGCCAGGACTTCAGTGCCGGTGTTCCAAGGAAAAGCGCAGAAGATATGCTGATGTACAGAAAAAACAGAGTCTCCAAGGGCGCTGCTGCACTAGGAAGGCAATAGGCATGAAAGGTATGTGATATGCAAGATGATTTATTGAAAACAAAGGCTACGCGTTTCAATGCCGCACCGGCATCATGGCCTGATGAAGATGCCGATGCGGCATTGAAACGCGTAGCCTTTGTTTTCAATAAATCATCTTGTATATCACATACCTTTCATGCCTATTGCCTTCCTAGTGCAGCAGCGCCCTTGGAGACTCTGTTTTTTCTGTACATCAGCACAGCAAATAGAAGAAAACCTAGGACACATTTTTTGGAAGTTTCACTGGGGTGCGGTACCAATGATTAAAAAAAATGCCTAGAGTTCTCCAAATGTGAAAGACATTGTGAAGTTTTAATAATAGAGTTGAAGGATGATGATCAATGGTCCGCTGATATTTGTCATTTCAGATCACGTTCCCCTTATTTCTTTTAAATGAGAAATTGGGTCGACCTTTTCCTGTTTTATCAGCTGATAGCATCTGGAAATGCCTTTTTTACCAGGGCGGGGAGCCTGTAACCAAACATTGAAAAGGCTAGGTACTACCGGAAGAGAAGGGGGAGATAAACCATGCGGCAGATGTCGGACTTGCAAAAATGTAAAGAATTCCGTGTGTGGAACATTATACGTGGCGTTTAGAAACGGAAAAGATACTAAATGGCCACTTTCCCAAAGCATTCCTACCCTAACAATACCCCTCGCCTTCCAAAGGGAGAGACGTAACCCAGGTATTGCCACTACTAGACCTCTAGTGATTCCAAATATAAGTCAAATTTAAAGAGGTCATCTCTCCGAGAGATTAGATTCCAACCCAGAGAGATCGCGAGTAAAGTTACGAGAGGGGGGTTAAAAATTGTTCTAAAAGTTGTGGATGCAATTAAATGATGCCTGAAAAGACGGTTGTTTAAGAAATGAAGTCCAATATCCACCCACAATTTAGATCCATCTTTTGGCCAGTGATCTCATTTGGTCCAGGATCACCGCTCTGTAATAGTGGAGAACAGAGGGAGAGTTTAAGCCCCTTCACGATGGGTTGAGTGTAAAATGTTAGACTTAACTCTGGGTCTCGTCTTACCCCATATGAATTTTTGTACAATCGATTGAAGTTTGTTAAGATAAGACCTAGGCAAGAAAATGGGAATGTTCCTGAACACATACAAGATTTTCGGTAGTATCACCATCCTAAACGAAGCGATCCTCCCCATCCATGAAACACCCTGAGTTTTAAAAATGTTAATGTCTGTTCCGATATTATCTAGGAGGGCGACCGTAGTTGAGATCAAATAAATTTGAAATGGGGAAAGTGAGTTTTATTCCCAAATAGGGGCGGAAGTTTTTATCCCAGGCAAAGCCGGACGTGTGACAGAGTTCTTTTTTAATGGAATGTTTCAATCCTTAATTAAGGATTTGAGAATGAGAAATGTTAATTTTATAATAAGAGGCACAGCTAAATTTATGTATGATATCCATACCCGAGGGAAGGGAGGGTTCAGTGTTAGTTAAGGCTATTAATACATCATCTTCAAAAAGACTAATGAGATGTTCATAAGTCCCGACTGAGATCCCTGATAAAGTCTAAGATTTTCTAATGTGTTCCGCAAAGAGTTCCATCAGCATTGCGAATATTAATGGTGACATTGGACAACCCTGCCTCGTGCCATTTGGAAAGGTCATGATAGGAAACCTGAAGTCTAGACCGAAGCACTGGGATCGGAATATAAAGACATGACCGCAGATAGGAAGAAACCATCAAAGCCAAATTTTTTCAAAAAGTATATTCCAAGTAACCCCAGTGGACCCTGTCGAACGCCTTCTCCGCATCCAAAGAGAGAAGCAGAGAAGGGGTCCGAGAAGTCTCCACCGCTTCAATAATGTCCAGAAATCTCCTTGTTCCGTTCAAGGTTTGACGGCCTTTTATGAAACCCACCTGATCATTTTTTATTAAAGGAGGTAAAATGTCAACCAAGCGAGCTTAGAGTTTTCAAATGTGTTAAGTAATTGTAACGTCTATGGCCACGGTCCGTCGTTCTGCCTTAAACCTCGACGGCCGTGGCCAAGGACATCTTACCTCTGTGCAGCGTCGTCCTCCTGTGAAGCGCCGGCACTCACTTCCGGACTATGAGACTGTCTCCAGAAGGCGCACGCGCCCGCGCGTGCACGGTCTTAAAGGGCCAGTGCGTGCATTTTGCAGGAAGTCTGCAATCTAGCCCAGGATACCCTGGGCTATAAAAAGGGCTCTGCCCTCTTGCTCTTTGCCAGAGCGTTGTTCGATACCCATAGTTTGTCGTGCTAATGGTCTCCCAGTGTCTTCCAGTTTCCCAGTGTACCTTGTTCCTGTATCCCGTATCCTGTTTCCGTGCTACCCAGTTCTAGTGCCATGCTGTGCTACAGTCTACATTTGATTTGCTACGCCTCACCTGACGTCTTCTGGCCGCCTGGTCCAGGACGTGCTTGCCTCGCTACTGTCTACGTTGCCTTAGGTATCCTCACTGAACTATTGAACTCTGTACTTTACCTGTTTGGCCAGCTGCCATCCCGCTACATGGTACGGCCCAGTGGGTCCACACCCCGCATCGTGACAGTAATGAGATCGGGCGAAAATTAGCTGGAAGATCCGGTGACTAACCTGGTTTTGGTAGAATAATAATCAGGGCATGAAGCATTTCATGAGGACAGGTTCCGGAATGAGATTTGGCGAAAGGTTTTGAGTAAATAAGGGGCTATCAACGCCGGGAAGGATTTGTGAAGGACTCGTCTGTAAGTCTGTCGGGACCAGGAGAGTTCCTTGTTTAAAATGGCTTTTTGATCAGGGGTGAAGTGAGGGAGAGGGACGTCATCGAGAAAAGTATCAATGGACTCGCTATTTGGTTGAGGACAATCCTGACTCGCAGCTAAATTGTAAAGGGAACTCTAATAATTTGAGAAAGATTCTGAGATTTTTTGTGGATTCAGAATCTTATTTTGTGTGGAATCATATAAAAACGGGATTCTGGATGAAGCCTCCATATATTTGATTTTATTCGCCAGCATTTTCGAGGCCCTGTTACTTTGCCAGTAAAATGAAATTTTTGCCTTTCTAACATTCAGTTCGTAACCGTTTTGCATGTATAAATAAAGGCGGTGGCGAGATTTTTTTCAACTCTATAAAAGTGGAGTTTAAAGGGTTTTGTTTATGTTCATCCTCCAACCGTTTGACGTTGGAGAGGAGTTCAGAGAATTTCTTATTCCGCAGCTTTTTTTCATGATTCGCTAACTTTAGAAATAGGCCTCTAGCGTTGGCTTTGTGGGTGCACCAAACTGTGGAATCGGAAGTTTCATTATTGTCGTTGAGTTCGAAAAATTCAGATAATTCTTTGTTTATTTGAGATTGAAGCTCTGCCTTGTTTAACCCCTTCCCGACCACCCCACGTAGATAAACAGGCTGCAGCGCTGGTCCTTGTACCTGCAGCCCGTAGCAGCTTTAGTACTGGGTTGAATCACAGTGGTGATCCCCGCCAATTAACCCCTTAAATGCATTTAAGTTGTTATGACAACATCGGCACCCCGCTACGTAATTGTGGGGGCCGATTGTTGCTATGGCAACCGGAAGCCTAACAAAGACCTCCAGTCTGCCATCTATGGAAAGCGATTAGGTAATACGCCGCCTGTCAGTGTGAAACTGACAGGTATAATACCTTACAATACATAAGTATTGCAGGGTATTATAACAACGATCCAACAATTGGATCTTCAAGTCCCTAGTGGGACTAAAAAAAAAAAAAGTTTAAAAAAAGTTACAAAAATATGTACAAAAGTAAAAAAGTAAAATTTCAAAATAATAAAATTAAAAATCGCCCATTTTCCCTTATAAAGATCTTAATTATTAGAAAAAAAGTAAAAAAATAAATAAAAATAAACTATGCATAATTGGTATCGCTGCGTCCGTAACAGCCTGAACTATAGAAATATAATGTAACTTATCCCGCACGGTGACCGCCATAAAAAAATTTAAAAATGATTCTGGAATCGCTATTTTTAGTCACTTCATCTCCCAAAAAATTGAATAAATAGGGATCAAAAAGTCGCATGTACCCAAAAATGGTACCAATAAAAACAGTTTGTTCCACAAAAAACAAGCCCTCACACAGCTTTCCTGATAGAAAATTAAAAAAGTTGTGGCTCTTAGAATATGGCGACACCAAAACGAAATAATTTTTTTTAAAACCGTGAGTTTATAACATAACATAAAAAGCCTATATACATATGGTATCGCCGTAATCGCATCGACCCACAGAATAAATAAAATATGTCATTTATACCGCACGGTGAACACCGTAAAAAAAGAAGTAAAAACAATCGAAGTTCTCACGGCCTAATTCCACTAAATTCAGCAAAAAACCTATGGGATCAAAATGCTCACTATACCCCTAGACAAATTATTTTTAGGGCTGTAGTTTCCAAAATGGGGTCACTTCTGGGGGGTTTCCACTGTTTTGGTACCTCAGGGGCTTTGCAAATGCGACATGGCACCCGAAAACCAATCCAGCAAACTTGAGCTCCAAGAGCCAAATGGCGCTCCTTCCCTTCTGAGCCCCGCCGTGTGTCCAAACAGCCGTTCATTACGACATGTGGGGTATTGCCGTAATCAGGAGAAATTGCTTTACAAATGTTGGGGCGCATTTTCTTCTTTATTCCTTGTAAAAATGCATCATTTCTACATTTTATTGGAAAAACTTTCAATTTTCATTTTTACGGACTAATTCCACTAAATTCAGCAAAAAACCTGTGGGGTTAAAATGCTCACTATACCCCTAGATAAATTCCTTGAGGGGTGTAGTTTGCAAAAGGGTGTCTTTTTTGGGGTGTTTCCACTGTTTTGGCCCCACAAGACCTCTTCAAACCTGACATGGTGCCTAAAATATATTCTAATAAAAAGGAGGCCCCAAAATCCTCTAGGTGCTCCTTTGCTTCTGAGGCCGGTGTTTGTCCATTAGGAAACTAGAGCCACACGTGGGATATTTGTAAAAACTCCAGAATCCTGACAATATTGAATTGCGTTTCTTGGGTAAAATCTTCTGTGTTACAGAAAAAAATGAATTAAAATGGATTTTCTGCCAAAAAAAGAAATGTGTAAATTTCACCTCTACTTTTCTTTAATTCCTGTGAAACACCTAAAGGGTTAAGATATTTTCTGAATGCTGTTTTGACAACTTTGAGGGGTGAAGTTTTTAAAATTGGGTGACTTATGGGGGTTTCTATTATATAAGGCCCTAAAAGCCACTTCACAACTGAACGGGTCCCTATAAAAATGTGTTTTGGAAATTTTCTTGAAAATGTGAGAAATTGCTGCTAAAGTTCTAAGCCTTGTAACGTCCTAGAAAAATAAAAGGAGATTCAAAAAACGATGCAAACATAAAGTAGACATATGGGGGATGTTAATTAGTGACTATTTTGTGTGGTTTTACTATCTGTTTTACAAGCAGATACACTTAAATTTAGAAAAATGCTAATTTTGCAAATTTTCTCTAAAGTTTGGTGTTTTTCACAAACAAATACTGAATGTATTGATCACATTTTTCCACTAACATAAAGTACAATGTGTCATGAGAAAACAATCTCAGAATCGCTTGGATGGGTAAAAGCATTCCCAAGTTATTACCACATAAAGTGACACGTCAGATTTGAAAAAATCGGCTGCCTCCACAAGGGCAAAACAGGCTCAGTCCTGAAGGGGTTAAGAGGGAGTTATTTAATCTCCAAGGGGAGGTGGGGGTGAGGTTGAGGGATTCCTGTATGGTTAATGAGATAGGCGCACGGTCTGACCATGTAATTATATCAATATGGGCTTTTCGATATCCGTTGAAGACGCCATTTGTCAGTTAAGAAAGTCTAGACGTGAATAAATATTACGAGGCGGGGAGTAATACGTGAAATCAAACAGGTTATCCCTAAATAGTAAATCTCGTAAACCAGGTTCTTTGCCAGGGTTGGCGGAGAAACTTTTATCCAGTACTAGAGACTATATTAAAATCACCACCCAACAACAATGGACTTAGATCAGCGGCCCCTTCAATGGTTAATTTAATAAAACGAGATTTATTTCGGTACCATATTTTGATAAGTAGAACTTTTTGATTACTTTTTCTTATATTTTTTTAGAGCTAAGTTGACCAAAAAACAGCGATTTTGGCGTTTTACACTTTTATTTTTTACGGCGTTCACCGTGCGTGTTAAATAAAGCTATATTGTAATAGTTCAGACTTTTACGGACGCAGCGATACAAATTTTGTTGACTTTTTTTTTTTTTTTTAACATTACTTTAGGGGGAAAACGGGAAAAGTTTTTTTTTTTTGAACTTTTAATATTTATTTATTTCTTCCATACTAAAAACTTTTTTCCACACACTTAGGGGACTTGAACCAGTCATTTTTACAGGCATCCGTTGAGTTAAGGCAGCCCTGGGGTCCTTCATTAGGCCCCTGGGCTGCCAAACAACCGTCATCACCCCCCCAAACTCTGGGGGGGGGTGCAATGAGCTGTCGGAGGGGGCTGCCCCCTCTTTTCAAAGCCTCAGATGCTGCGGTCGTGATTGACCGCATCATTTGAGGGGTTAAACAGCCAGAAACAGCTCAATCGCTGCTCCCAGCTGTTAGTCCCTGGTGTCCGCTGTAAAATACAGCCGACCCCCGCAGTATATGGAGCGCGCTCCAAACACCCCCCGCGCCCGGATGTAATAGCACGTCCGGGTGCACGAAGGGGTTAAACACCATTTATACATCCATAGAGGGGTTGAGTTAAGCCTTAGGTATAGAAATTTAGAGTAAGAGCACAAAACGCATCCGGATTCATGAATTTTGACCATCTTATCACATTGAATGAAAAGAAAATTAAAAAAAAACCATGTAAAACAGTAATACAGAACATAATAAAATAAACAAGCACTATACGATATAGCAGAAAATGACAGTCCAGCATCAAAATGAACTGATGGGAAACCACAGGCGAAGCAACCGAAAAATGGAGGGTGGTTCCAAACAACAGGGAGAGCGAGAAGTAGCAAATAAAGGCAGAAGGAGCTCCGGCGCGCTCAATCCGGAGAATGAAGCAGAAGGAAGTTCATTTATTTTATATATGTAAAAAAGGGACTTGACACGAGGAGGAAGTCAAACATAAGCTGCGAAAGTAAACGGTAAGATTCAAAGGAACGGAGAGAAACTTATCCGTAGGAGGAGGTGATACCTGAGAGACCTTAAGTCCCGTAATCACGTAGCGTCCCGAGGATGTCGGCCGTCCTTCGATTTTATCCATTCCTGAGCAAGAGTTGGAGGAGGTTTTTTCTTAGGACGAGATCTGTCTCCATCTTGTGGCTGGTAAAGGGACCATTTTGCCGGAAAAACGGCAGCATCTTTCGGATCGAGAACAACATGAGTATTGCCATTGTGCATGATGATCAGTTTCACGGGGTGTCCCCACTTATAAGAGATGCTGTGATCTCTCAAAACTTTAGTGAATGCTGCAAATTCTCTTCTTCTGGAGAGGGCGGCAGGGGAGAGGTCTGCGAATAAGGAGATTTGTTGGAAGCGCTCTGGAAGATCAGTTTTAGATCTCCAGGTTGTGTTTCTCGGGTAAAACCTTTTGTGTTACAGAATTTTTTTTATTGCAAATTAATTTTGGCAAAAAAAATGAAATTTTTAAATTTCCCCTCTACTTTGCTTTAATTCCTGTGAAACACCTAAAGGGTTAAAACACTTTCTGAATGCTGTTTTGAATACTTTGAGGGGTGCCGTTTTCAAAATGAGGTGATTTATGGGAACTTTCTAATATATGAGGCCCTCAAAGCCACTTCAGCACTGAACTGGTCCCTGAAAAAATACTGAAATTTTCATGAAAATTTGAGAAATTGCTGTTTATGTTCTAAGTCTTGTAACGTCCTAGAAAAATAAAAGAATGTTAAAAAAAACTATGCAAATATAAAGTAGACATATGGGGATGTAAACTAGTAACTATTTTGTGTGGTATTACTATCTGTTCTCCAAGCAGATACATTTAAATTGAGAAAAATGCTAATTTTTGCAAATTTTCTCTACATTTTGTAGTTTCTCACAAATAAATATTGAATTTATTGATCAAATTTTTTCACTAACATAAAGTACAATGTGTCACGAGAAAACAATTTCAAAATCGCTTGGATAGATTTATTACCACATAGAGTGACACATGTCAGATTTTAAAAAATAGGCCAAAACTGTCTGTGTCTCCAAGGGGTTAACACTTTTTGTCTCCGCGTCTTTATTATATGCACTTTTTGCATTCTTAATTTTCTTTTTGGCATGGACTTGTATTTATCACTTTTATTTATATTTGCCCCTTTTTTCACTATTTCTTTGTGTTTTTTGGTACATATAATTATATATTTTGCTTTATGACCACTTTTTAGCTTCTAATATATTTTTTATGTATTTATTTTTGCATCTATATATAGATATATATTTCTACACTAATATATGTTACTCTCAATATTTAACACAATATAGATCAATGTTCTTGGATATTTGTGTTTTTATACCTTTTGGTAGGTGTAGATCTAGATTTTGAGACTTGATGGGTATATATGTCATTATTAAAGATGGGGTATATACTAATATTATATATGTCATTTTCATTTGATCAATTGATATGACTATTTTGTTATTAATGGACTGATATACTTCTCCATATCTATATATTTACGTCTCTGAGATATTTTGATGCATATTTTATGATCGATGTATTTTTTGGATCACAGCTCTGTTGATCTATCAATAGTTCTTTCAGCTATCTGACAATGTTCTTGGGCATCAACTTGTTGTATTCGTCACATTCTCCACTAGGGGGCATATTTCCTGTGTTTCAGACGCAGACGTGAATGTGCGATGCATCCTCGGGTGCCACTTTCGTTCACGTCACTTCCTGTGGCACCCGTGGCGCTCCGGGGCTGTGGTCTATGCATCATGTCCACATTCGCACCGATTTGTCGCCACACACAGGTGAACTTTTATCAATTTTCCCTATATAAACCACTCGGTTTTTAGTATGAATTAGCCTCCTGACGAAGCCGGTCCTTTTCCTAGGCGAAACGCGCATCAAGGTTTTGGGCTCTTTCTCTGGCTGTGTGTAGGTCGTCTACTTCTTTTTGTGAGACCCCTTTTTATGTTTTGTAATTGGCGGTATTTTGTAGGTAATACGTCGGCCTCTAGTTAATGCCTGCCAGTTTTACACAGACAGGCAGTACAGAAGTATTGCAGTGTATTGTAAAAGCGATCAGATGATCGCACAGTAAAGTCCCCTAGTGGGACGAATAAAAAAGTTCAAAAAAAGTTTAAGAAATAAATAAAAATCCAAAGTAAAAAAAAATGAAAAAACACACTTTTCCCCTTATGCTTCATTATGAAAAAAAAAAAAAAACGTTTAAAAGTTACACATATTTGGTATCGCAACATCCGTAACGACCCCGACTATAAAGCTATTACATTATCTAACCCACTCGGCGAAAATAAAAAACAATGAATTTCTGTTTTCTGTTCAAAAAAAGTGAAAAATTGATCAAAAAGTCACATGTTCCGGCTCATGTGTTGACCGTGGCAAGAACGAGTATTACTCAGAGATGGAAAAGTACTTGTAGTCCTAACAGAGTAGAAATGATACGTAAGGTTCAGTATAACTGTGTTATGGAAGATTTCATTTCAACAAGACGACATGACCCACAGGTACTCGCTTAGAAATGGTCCCGAATGGCTGTCAATCATCCGCAGCTTCCTCCATAGACTGATCGGGACCTGCTGGAAGCTTTTTAGGTTTCGCTTGTAAACTTCCAAGTCCTTGGGCAGGGATTGTATGTTTTATATGTTGAAAACAACGTGCCTTTGTCCCTGTGATTTCTCTATGTTAGTTATATTACCATTTGACAATGTTTGCCTATATAATTCTGTATCCGGTGCACTTTATATGTATATGTTTACATTGGGTTTGCCCTCCTGCGCTTTTATGATTTTCTGCTTTTGTACAATTCAATAATCTTGTTTACTTTTGAAAAATGTCAACAAAGAATTTGTCATAAAAAAAGTTTCACGTACCAATAAAAACTACAAGTCGTCCCGCAGAAAAAAAAGAAGCCCTCATGCAGCTGCATCGGCGGAAAAATAAAAAAGTTCAGACTCTTCAAATACGGAGACACAAAAACACAAATTTAGAAAAAAAAAAAGCGTTTTTACCGTGTAAAAGTAGTAAAACGTAAGAAAACCATATCAATTTGGTATCGTCGCAATCGTAACGACCCGCTGAATAAAGTTATTGTGTTATTTATACCACACGGTAAACGGTGTCAATTTAGGACGCATAAAAGAAGTGGCGAAATTGCTGGTTTTTTTTTTCTATCCCCCCCGAAATAAAAGTCAATCAATAAATGATATGTACCCCAAAATGGTGCTATTAAAAAATACAACTTGTACCGCAAAAAACAAGACCTTATACAGCGATGTCGACGCAAAAATAAAAAAGTTCTTTGAATGAGACGATGGAAAAACGTAACACATAGCTTGGTCATTACCGTCTAAACTAGGCTGGTCACTAAGGGGTTAACAATGCGTACATCAAGCGGCAAATTCTAATTTCTAGGCTCTGGCCAGCTTTATATACGACAGACGAGATACATGTGACTGGTCACATGGTCATGACATCATCAAAGGTCCTTCAGCCCACTGGATTCTAGCCTGACTCCTCCCATAGCTGGTCACATGCTCATGGCATCATCAAAGGTCCCTCAGTCAATTACCCTGACTCCTCCCATAGCTGGTCACATGCTCATGACATCCTCAAAGGTCCTTTAGCCCATAAAGATCATCTACTATTTTCCTGCTCACCATAGAGGTGCCTGTAAGTCAGTACAGAGCAGCCTGTCCTATCGCTGGTCCTCCAGCAGTGATCTCGTTTCCTGGGGTGAGTAAAGATGGCGTCTTGTAATATATTATAATCATCGTTACGTTATATGTGCGCGTCACGTAGTGAAACCTGTCGCTCTCCGTCTAGAAGTGCGTTATAATATTGCAGGAGTCGCGCCTCTGCTCTTTCTATTCAGCTGTTTCTGGGAAAGCTGGGTGATCGCCAATATGTCCGCCATCGCAGCTTTCCCAGACTCCCATCATTCCTGTCATGCAGGGAGTTGTAGTTCCACGTCCGCTTCAGAGCCTCAGTCCTTCATGTTATAATATATTTCTGCTTTTCCGCCCAGGAGGGATGAATCCGGCGTTCTCCTCCTCTCATTCCTCGTACCACGAGACCAAGATGAAGACCAAGAAGAGGAGTCACAAGGAGAAATACCGGCTCAAGTGCCTGCGACTCAGGCGGATGGCGAAGGCGATGATCTTCGTGAGTAAGAATAACGTCTACGAGGACTAAAAACATCCCCCGCCGTAGTCCCCGAGTCGTCCTGTCGAGTTGTTAAGAATTCTGCATATCTGGTATTTCTGTTCCTGGGAAAGCTGGGTGACCATCACCTTTTCAGCTCCCATAGAGTTTGTCATCCAGCTTTCCCAGAGTCCTGAACAGCAGATATCCACAGTTATGCAGCTATACGGCAGATGGTGATGTATTTCTGGTGAACGGAGACCATTTGCTATTCAGGAGTCTCGAAAAGCTGAGTGACAGTCCCTAGAAAACAATAAAGCTAAATATAGGGCCTAATAGAAACCGTTGATTGGAGAAGGAAAGTGGAGGAGTTCTGTTGACTGGGGAATTTGTTGTCACTCAGCTTTCCCAGACCCCTGAATGGCAAATGCCTCAAATTATGCAAAGACACAGGTGACGATGACATCATAATTGCTCATTTACCATTTCAAACAGTAAAAAAGATGAATGATGACCCTGCGGGATCTGTAGTCGCTCCCCTGCTGTATGTAAAGTATCATCGTTGTATCTGACTCGGGGAAAGCTGGATGACGGCAGCCGGGCGGAGGATGAATAGGGAGGCGGGAGCCGCGTCTATCAGACATTTATGGCAATTTCCGGGGTTATTCCACAAATGTCTGAGATGGGAATAAACCTTTAAAGAAATCTGAGTATTAGCCCATGAGACTCGTAATGGCGGCCATATTTGTTGTCACCCAGCTTTCCGAGGAACTGATATAACTAAGACCTTTCTATTACATTTAGTGACCCCTTGACAGGAGGATTTATGTCTATTGTGGATTTTAGCACCAAGTAATGAATTGTCCTGTACGTTCGTGTTACGTCTTCTGTGCTTTTCAGGAGAACGCGGCTCTGTGTGATGAAATCGCTCGGATCGAAAGCAAATTTACCGGAGCAAAGGAAGAGAGGAGGTAAAGTGTCAGCGGCGCCCCCGTGTGTCAGCGGCGGGCCCCCGTGTGTCAGCGGCGCGCCCCCGTGTGTCGTACAACGGCAGATGATGCCATTCCAATCATTTTAAGGAAGATTTATCCAAAAATTTAGAAAGTGGCAGATAATTGGCGCTGCTGATCTAATGAAGGAGATTCACTCCACGGAGGATAAGCGTCACAAAGGTGCACAGATCATCCACGTGTTTCTGGACCGGGCTGGTCCCTTTTCCAAGATAATCTCACCATAGTATGTGTTTTATCTGAAAAAAGGGACCAAGCCGAACCCTCAGCCCAATTTAATATAATGCCAAGCGTTTACATTTTAAAGGTATTCCATATATTTTTGCAATCAAGGGCTAAAAGGATATTTTACATGATAGAAAAAATATGGCTGCTCTCTTGAAGAAACAGCGCCACGGCTGTCCATAGGTTGTATCTGGTATTGCAGTTTAGCACTATACACTTCGATTAATCTGAGCTGCAATACCAGACATAACCTCTGGACAGGAGTGGCGCTGTTTCTGGATGTTTTTGTAATCCTGGACTACCCTTCTAAATCTCCAAATTGTAAGAACAGAAAACCTTCAAGGAAGTTCAGGAGCCCAAAATAAAACGTTACCACAAAGTCTGCTGCGCTCCTTGCCGGCTCCCCCTGCTCCGTCTTCTGCTTCTTCACTTCTGAAATTCCACGTTATTTTACAGTTCTGTGCTGGAAACAAGAGCCGGATTATCAGATGTTCTGGATTATCAGATGTTCTGGATTATCAGATGTTGGATATTTTCTGCATATATAATTATTGAACTTTTATTTTATATTCCAGGTTTCTATTAAAAAGGCTCCTGCAGCTCCAGGCGCTGAGTGAGGATGACCCGGCCGGGACTCACAGCTCCGGTTTATCTCTCGGCTTTGACATGTCCGGACTGAGTGACGGGAACCTGGAGATGAGCCTGACCAGCGTGGTGGATGACGGAGCAGGGAAAAAGATGAAGAAAGATCGTAGGGAAAGGGGGAAAGAAAACAAAGCAGAAGGCAAGGAGCACGTTACACTGTGTGTCCCCTGCACTGCACACGTCAGGCCCATTTATTGATCTACATAGTATAGATAAGTGTGTTCCAAATGGATGACAGCAGCACAGAGTATTTAGGTGAAGGAGTGTTCTGATATTTTGGTAGGTCACAGACTCCGTTACATAGTAGAAGGAACAGTGTCCTTCAGCAGCACAGAGCATTTCAGGAGATGAGTGTCCTGATGTGGAGAACAGATCGATGAGGACCGTTCTCAAGGACCAGGTTTGTCCTCTTTGCAGTTATGAAGAAATTATCCAAGAGGAAGAAAGTGGGTGAAGGTGCGGCGCGCAGATGGGTGCAGCCCATTCTCCTGGACCCCTGCGGGCGGCCCGTGTTCCCCATTGAATTGGATGGTTTGACGGTTTACAGTCTGGGGGAGGTGAGGAAAGTCGTCAGAGACGGCAGCAGAAATCTTTCATCTAAGGTTCTCGGCAACTGGTACTACAACTCCCAGCATGCCCTGACAGCCACAGGCTGCTGAGAGTCCTAGTTGGACAAAAAAAAAAAAATTTTTTTTTTTTAATGCTCTGATATCTGACATTTCTTCCACAGATTGTATCCGACCGCAGCAGCTTTCATGACAAGACCGCCATTTATCCGGTCGGCTTCTGCAGCACAAGAATTTACGTCAGTATGAGGAGCCCTGAACAGAAGTGTCTGTATACGTGTCAGATAAAAGACGGCTGGTGTGGACCCAAGGTAACGATTCCTGCTGGGTGAGGTCCATGGGTTAAAAAAAAAAGAAACATCAGCATAAAGCATTTGCTGCATTTTCTGTTCCTGCCTTGGTCACTCCCCCATGCTTTACACTGCAGCTCTGCTTGTTTTGTTTGGCTGCTGTGTATAAGCACAGGCTCAGTAAGAAGTTGAAACATGGAGAGTGGACTTACATTATAGTAAGGACAGGTGATTTTGCTGCACTCTACTGTCCGGTGCTGATAGATTTTCTCTTGTCGCAGTTTGAGATTGTTCCGGAAGATGATCCTCAGAATTCCATAATTGCCAACTCCGCTGCAGAGTGTCACGCCGCTCTCCTCAAGAATATCGGGGCAAAACGGTGAGAGGAGCCGTCCGGTTATTGATTTTTCAATTCACTTTCAGGCACACAAGAAAGTTACAAATTTCCATAGGGGGTGCAGCCATTTTTTTTATCACATTTAACACTCTAGTCACATCCGGAGCAGTATTCACAATGTTGCTGCTTTCCTGTTAAATCTCCGGCTGCAGGAGCTGACATCTTGCATGTGCCCATCCCCCACACTTTCTGGTTGAGCGTCTCTGCAGTTTCTGCTGTGGTGCATTGTAGTAGCGCTGTAGTCTTTACACCAGGGACTGTACATTAACTAAAGTGATAAAAAATACAAATCCCACAATGCAGTGCGTCGAATTACATCGTCACATCCAAAGCTGTATTCACAATTTTAGGTTAGATTCACACGAACGTGTCCATTTTGCATCCGCAAAAAATGCAGAGTTTTTCCTGCGTTACAATTCCGTGTGGCATCGGTGTGCGTTCCGTGTGCCATTCGTTTTTTGTCATTGTTGCTGCACTTTTTTTTTTTTTTTTTCATATATATTGTTTTTTTTCTGCATTTCTTTAGCAACCTGTGCGTGAATCATGGACAGCACACAGATGACGCACGTCTGCTGTCCGTGATTTTCACGCACTCATTTACTTCACGCAACGCAAACACGCGTAAATAATCACTGATGTCTGAATAGCCCCATTGAGTTGCGTAGGTTCGTGTGAATCTGAACATACTGACTGTAAATATGAATCCTTCAGTAATGTGGAGAATTGCGAACGCAGCTCTGGTTGTGACCAGAGTATAAACCATGACATGCAGATCAGCAACTAGAGGGAAGTTGTTCAACATTCTATGTAGATGACACCTGTGGTGCGGTGTGGAGGTGCGCTTTAAATGTATTCCTAATGGGCAGCGTCTTGCCATCACATGATCCTGTTTAAACCAATCAAGTTGAAGGAGCCGGGTCTTCATGTCATTTCTACAGAGATCAGCAAGGTGAACCGTCCCGGGGTTATTTTCTGTCGCTTGCATGGAAAATACTTTCCCAAGAGCCCAAAAATGAAATGACAAAACCCTAATAATCTGATAAGCTGCTCCTAGGTTTACATCGCATCATTTGCTCTAGTCACATCCAAAGCAGCTTTCACAATTATTGCTTCTTTTTTTTTTCCCCCAGAGGCCAGATTGTCACGGCTCAGGAGAACGCAGGCGAATACTTCTTCGGGTTCACGCACCCCACTATTCAGAACTTAATACAGAGCTGTCCGGGAGCTCGGAAATGTGTAAGGTGCGGCCGGCAGTGTCCATATAGCAGCATCATCGCAGTATATAAATCCGTTCTGTCCGGCCAGTAACCGCTCCCCTCTATATTCCAGTTACGAGTGGGTGAGGTTTGAGGTGTGGAAGCCCGGGGACGGGCCGGTGGCTCAGGAGATGTCGGAGAACAGTCCGGCCATAAACTTCGAGGCCTTTCGGAGACAATTCTTCACAGAGATGAAACCAGACCATGTCCTCACAGGTAATGGCCGCGCTTCGTCTTCCCGGTCTGGCCACCGTTTCCCCCTTTTTGACTATTTGTACACAGATCCTACACGGGACAGAATTCCGCTGGTGCGATGTGCTGCGGCTTGCCACCTCGTCCTGATTGTATATAATATTCAGGGACTGCTGGTCGGGTTTAGGGCCTTGTGCACATGCAGCAGAGCTGACCTGATATCTGCGTCTGTTACTACTCTGCATAGCAATGGATCAAACCGGAAATAATCTGACCGCTCGTGCTGGCGATTCTCTAATGTGCGGCGAGCTCTCAAATCCGTGCAGATTCTTTTTTTCTGCGTCGTGTGTACATGGGATTTGGGGATACTTCATTCACGTGCCATGTGCTGGAGTTTTGCTGGAGATATTCGGCTTGGGGAAATCTGCAGCTAATCTGAGAACTGTGACACTACACCCGCAGTCTGTCTCCTCTGCTGTGCAGGTAAATACAAGAGATCGCTCGCTGTTATCAGCCATTTCAGGCTACGGTGAGGCTGACTGTTCCTTAAAGAGGACCGGCCGCCACTCCTGACATGTCTATTATAAGCTATTCTCCGTGAAGTAACGGTTCTGGAACGTATTTGCTTAGAACTTTACAATGGGCAATTCCTCTGTTATTCCTCCTAGAAATGTGTGAATTATTTGACCTTTCCTCGTCAAATGGGTGTGTCCCTACAGTCCCTGGCAGCATTGATTGGACATTGTCAGTCTGTATAGGGACACACCCCCTCCCCCAATGGGTAACATGAGAGGTGATCGGTCCTCTAATGGAATGATGTAGAATACAGAAACCTTCCTCCCCCCCCCCCCATGATCACAACTTTTTATATATAAAAACTACAAATTGGATTTTCTAGTGAGATGGGGAGACACGATTAGGGTCCACTTACATGGGCCGTGTAAACGATCGCCGATCAATGACACAGCACATTGATCGGCGCTCGTTTGCTCCTTTCACCATGATCTATTTATGGGGACGAGAACTCGTTACTCCTATGCCCCTACATTGTTATCATGTCGGCAGCGCGTCTCCCTGTTTACACACCAAGATGCGCTGCCGACAACGATAATATTTAGCGCTACATAAACGATACAATCAGCCGATGAACGAGCGTTTACGCAGGGCAGTGATCGGGGACGAGCGATCATATGAAGGCTCGTTGCCCGATCATTGGCCGGTGTAAAAGGGCCTTTAATCTCAGTCTTTTTGCTGCAAATTTCAACAAATCCATAAGTTGCAGGAAGTGTCCGCTCAGCTGCGTCTATTTCTAATGTATTCCCCGTTTTCTGTATTCCGTCAGGATCGCTGGATCTCCCGGACATTCACGCCGCACACGATTATATCTCCACCTATCAAGAGATGTTCCTGTCCACGTCTCAGCTCTCCCGGGACCTGCAGCACCTGAAATCTTCCTCTGCCAACCAGTACAGTCCGCCGGCCTCTCCAGAGTGACAGCTGGAGATGTCTGTCCCGTATAGCCGTACGTATGATGAATGTAGGGACACGCGCCTCATCTCTGTATATACAGAGCGGTGTCGTTCCAGTGTGTCGTGTACAGTTTGTGCTCCACGTCAGTCATGTCCTGTGTTATTGAGGTTTTATTTTTATATTGTGAAATAGAAATTTAAGAAAACTCGAAGGTTCCTATTGTCATTACTCATTAGGCGGAACTTTTTTTTTTTTTTTGCTCCTCATGACAACGTTTTACATTAATGATCGTGTCTCCGGATCACAAGGTTTAGTGAATGATGGAATAACCGTGTAAACGTCTTCTACTTCTGTTAAGGTGTAACGAAACATTTTCATATTGATATGTCCGTCGTTTTGATCGATGGGGGTCTGAGTTCAGAGACCCCCACCGATCGCTAAAACGAAGCATCAGAAGCGGTCGGGTGTGCGCTGTGCCGCTTCGTTTCCTCAGAAAGCCGAGCGAGCGGCGTAAGAACTTAGACTTTATATTAAGCCCATACACCTCTCTGAAGAAAATCGATCAGAAACAAATCCACACCGCACTTCTGCTGCTTCCTTTTAGCGATCAGTTCAGGTCTCCGCGCAAGGACCCCCCACTGATCAAAACTTCTGACATGTCAAAAGTTTTTTAAAAGTTTAGTTACCCTTTAAAAGAATTGTCCAGTCTTCTCTAAAGGGGTCGTCTGGAGAGGAGCTACAAACAGCGTCTCTTCCTCTGGAGGACCCGGCGCATCCATTAGAGACAACCTGTAGATTTCAATGTGAACTGTGTAATGCTTGATTTCCCCTGTGGCGGCGCTGCAGCAGAACTGAACACGTGCCGCTGGGTTTCCAGGTGATCAGGTCATTGTCAGGCGATCCTTCTAACAAAAAGGAATTGTCCAAATTATATTGGGATGTTGCATAACTTTTCAAGATCTCTGCTTGCTGTGACTAAAAAAATATTCTTATTTAAATTTAGAGGCTGAAAACCCACCCTGACCTAGTCCTGCACGTTACATTGTATTAGTGCAGGTGAGAGATGTCGCAGAGAGATTTGTGCTGTGTTTAGCCCACAGAACATTGTCTACACTTTTAACAAACTCTCAGTCATGGGAAGTATTTGGTCAGGAAGGGTTTCAAGCCTCTGGATGGTAAACCATGAATGTTCCCATTCTCTGACAGCAAGCAGAGATCATGCAAATCATTGAAACAAAGATTTATTACAAAGTTGCAGAACTTTTTATTATACAATTTACATAAGACTGGACACTGGCCCTTTAAATATAATTAGTGCTTTACGGGGACACTTTCTCGGGTGATTATAGACAGGTGGGTGTCTCACCGGCCGCAGGGTCACATGATGAGCGATACCCGTCCCCGGGACCCCTGAGCTCCATATTTTTCCTCATAGAAAAGAGGAAGATCATGTCCAACCAGGCTGATCCTATAAGAAGATGATGGGGTTGATTGTTCACAGAGAACACGTAGACTGGAATGCGGCTTTCCTCCTCCGGGACACATCTTCTATTTTCTGGCCTCGTTTTTAACCATTTCTGGAAAAAATGGAAAATTATTTGTCAAGGATACCCCCAGTGTTGTCATAGTAACGTTAATGTGGAAAAAGCGCGTCCACCATAAAACACAAAACATATATAATCTCCGTTCCCTGTTTTGTCGGATCCGACGCACAACGCAGACCGGCGGATCCCATTCACTTGCAATATGGTCCATCAGGTTCCGCCGAGGTGTAAGTAGTTTTGATGGGAAAATGGCACCGCGTGCAGCTCTGTTCTCCTTCAGCTACTCGCGGACAGCAAGCATAGTGGGTCCTGACTTTGTTAGGTCATTATTAGGCCTCCGTTTGCCAAAGCAACCGTCCCCGCCGGCTATCATGTAGCGGGCCGTCGATGGTGGTTTAACTCCTAAGAAGCCACGATTGCTATTGAACGCGGCTTCTAAGGGGTTAATCAGCGGGGACACCACGATCAGTCCCCACTGTAAGAGCTGCGGCAACTGCTGTACGAGACAGTATCTGTCACAGCTCCTGTGTGTGTGGGGAGGACGGCTGATCCTCCCGTGATGTACTGTTCCATCATGGAGCGCGAACGATGCACTTACCGTGACCTAATAGTACGTCCAGGAGTGGGAAGGGGTTAATAGCGGGGGGGTTCTCTGTTCAGGACCCTCCTCTTTTGGTCAGAGTGGAGAGCGGTTACATAGTCTCTCTGTCTGTCTCTGTCCTGTATTACACAGACAACACATTGATATGAATGGAAGCTGTGTAATATTTTATTTCTCCTGTGGTGGCGCTGCAGGGAAACTGAACACTTACTGCCAGGTTTCCCCACAGATCACAGCTGATCGCTGTGGGTAATTTTATTGTCAAGGGACCCTTCTTAGTCTTCGTTCACATCTGCGTCATGGTCCCGTTCTGACGTTACGTCTGAGCTTTCCGTCAGAACTGGACCCTGACGGACACAAACAATAGGTTTCTATTTGCATAACCACTGATTTCAATGGTGACGGATCTGGTGCCAATGGTTTCCGTCTGTCTCACTTGTGCAGGGCTCCGTCGTTTTGGCGGAATCAATACCGTAGTCGACTGCGCTATTCATTCTGTCAAAACAACGAAGCCCTGCACAACTGAGACAAACGGAAACAATTGGCACCAGATCCGTCACCATTGAAATCAATGGTTATGCAAAAGCAAAGTGTCTCTATCTCCCTCCCAAGTAAAAGCTACGGCCTGCCACGTATTTCGTCCGCTGTGGTGGAATTGTAGTATTACAGTCCGGTCATTCATATGAATAGCCAACCGTGTAATGGAGGACAGGCCGGGCCCACCAGAGCCATTCTCAAACCCCACTTTACGACGTTCATATGCTGTAATAGGACATATAAGACCGGGGGTTCTGATCCTTAGATAATTCCTTAGTACAGGATTTTCAGTTATGTGCCGGACTATCGGACTTTCTAGATGATCAGATGCCGGAGTAAAGGAATGTTCCTGTACTACTCTCAGGAGGGTACGGTGAGTCTTACCAAAGCTGCTTGGTTTTGACGTGGGTTGGGCTTCACTCGCCGCCATGTTTTCCTCACACGATGCAAAGTCGGGGGTTCCGTAATCTTCGTCCATTCCCACCAGCAGCGACATGAAATCCACCACCGTGTCGATCTTCTGGTTGTTCCTGGTGGTTTTCTTGAGCGTGCACAGGACACTGAGGCGGCCGAAGGACTTGAGCTCGGAGATGTTGGCCCGGAGGAACATGATGATGACGTTCAGGTCGTTGATGGGGCAGCCGAGCATCTTGTTGGTGAGGAGGTCGAAGGCCGGGAGCATCTCGTAGACGTTCAGGAATTGCTTGTCCCAGTGGAAGAGTTTGCTGAGATTGTAGAGGATGACGGGCAGCAGGAGAAGGTAAAGCGCCGCATGGACCGCGCTGATCACCTGGAAGACCGTCACAGATACTAATTTACACTTGACGAATTCTGATCTGGCCGGTTCCGACACGAGGAATCCCGCCGCCACCCGACAGGTAAATTCTTCTTGGTGGAAGACGTTGAGATGGAAGAAGCCGAGGTAGAAGCAGGTGAGGAGGATGAGGAGCAGGAGGAGCAGGTTCCTCGCGATGTAGGTGAACGCAATGTAGTGTGACCGCTGCTTGCAGCTCAGATACTTCTCCAGCAGCGGAAACTCGAAGTATCGGACGTGGCGAGCGCTGGAAACAAAAAGGTTCTGATCAGGTCTCCGTAATGACAATACATGCAAAGGATTTCATGTGAACCCCAGGGTCTGTGGTTTGTCTGAATAGATTCAGGATCTACTGCGGAGTAATTTCATTATATCTGTATAGGGGAGCACTGTTTTACTGATACAGAGCTCCAAATCCCCTGCTAGCCTTCACACAGTTACGTGATAACATTGTGATTACCTGCAGCCACCACTAGGGGGAGCTCGCTACATACAGATATATACAGCTCCCATAGACTTACATGATAACATGCTGCTGTCTGCAGCCACCACTAGGGGGAGATCACTACATACAGATATATACAGCTCCCATAGAGTTACATGATAATATTCTTCTGCCTGCAGTCACCACTAGGGGGAGCTCACTACATACAGGTATATACAGCTCCCATAGAGTTACATGATAACATGCTGCTGTCTGCAGCCACCACTAGAGGGAGCTCACTACATACAGATATATACAGCTCCCATAGAGTTACATGATAACATTTGCCGTTACATTGTATCTGAGGCGGAGTACTCACTGCACCTTTTCAGCTCCTCCCAGAACAGCTGCGGGTCGGGGCAGGTCCTGTGGGTCTTCAGTAAATGTTGCACCAGTTTAATGGATCGATTGTAGGATTTGTCGAGCTCGTCGATGATAAAGAGGAGATCTGGGTATAACGCAGACTTCGAAATGTATTTCCACAACGCGACCGGAATATACATCACCACGGCGACAACCATCAACGTGAACGGGAACACCTGGTGAAATTAGAGAATGGAACTGAACGCCATGTATTCAACCTTGTGCCCACCGCACCCTGCAGGCTCCAGCCCTGGCACTACCCGCTTGTCCCGCAGCGGCCAGATGTTACATAGTAGCGAGCAGGAGTCCCAGTCCCACAGGGTTTAGGGTCTAGAGGTTACGTTTTATCCCTATTGACGGCCATTCATCCCTCCAACTGATACACGTTTTCCATCTCCCCAAACTTCCGCAGAGTCGTAACGTAAAACTCCTGGGTCCTAATGCAGAATCTGTACCAGGTCCCCCACCCACCACGCGCCATTTATAATACGGAATCTGGGTGCGGCTGCTACCTCTGCACTCCATATAGCTACGCCGATGATTGGCGCATATGGGTATGGTCACAATATGATATGATGTAGAGGAGGTCCACACCCCAGGGACCTGCTGTAACATGTAAGGCCCTGTTCACACAGAAGATTTTGCGTGGCGGGTCTGGCGGCAAAATCCGGCGCGGAATTATTTTAGCCGTCGGCAGGAAGATTCCTCCTCCCATTGACTTCAATGGGAGGAGCGGACGAAATCCGCCAAAGATCAAGCAGGAAAAAATCATTGTAATGACTGAGAGGCGGAATTTGGCGGACAAAACTTCCGCTGTGTGAACGGAGTCTAAAGGGGTTCCCTTTCCATGTTCCCTTTCCATATTATTAATAGATCCTATAGGGGAAGGGAGGGGGTCAGCTCTATTATCCAGCGTGGAGAGCGGCCGGTGCGCCACCTTGTAAAACATGGCGTGATGTATTTGGATGGGTGGGGTTGTAGTTCTACATGGGACAACTCCTGACGTAGTGATCACTGGTGATTGGAGCCGGGTTCTAGCGGGTGATGACACCTATAGACATCCCTCCCCCATTCATGGACTCTTACCTTATGGATCCACAGGGCGGTGACCGCCAGTTTCCCGTCGGCGGTGAAGTCGTGGTGCGTCAGCGACTGCCAGCAGTGTTTGTCCACGAACTGCACTTGTTTCTCAGTGTAATTACTCGGAGGGAAGCAGATAATTTGTGACCCTGAAATAGAGGGAGGATCATGTGATAATACCGAGGCCCGGTGACAACTTTATTCCCGCGACAGACGCAGACATGGGACACACAAGCTGCATTTTAAGGCCTGACCTACACTGGAAGATGAGGGGAGAGGCATACGCCATTTAGGGTCTGTTATTAGGCTGGGTAGCTCTTATTAATGGCCGTCACAATGTCGTCATGTTCTTCCATCCTGTCCATCCATTTTACTGGCAAGATGCCCTCTAGTGGTGATTATTACCTGAAGTTTATCTCTAAAGGAAAACATTGTGAAGAGGATTCTAAAGTAAATACGAAATCTTCTAAATATCTGAGCCTGAATTTTGTGAAGCCTGTAATAATTATTATACTTATTGATAATCTTATATATATTCTTTTACATGGTGATGGGCGCTATCACAACCATGTCAGTGCCCATAGGAATTATCACCCAGCTTTCTGCACACCTAAAATCTATGTGGTTATTCCGTTTCATTTTTCTCCTACTCTGCCAGTGTCAGTCTTCACTGCAGTACTGGCATTCTATTCACCGACCGGGAGCACAAAATGAACAGTCCTGGTGAGACAGATGAGTGGAATTAAGGGAGAACACAGAACTGAAGTGATAATAAATAAGATGAATAGAGGATATAAAGCAAACCCTGTGGATATCATCAGTAACGAAGCTGCAGCTGTGAGGGGGAGGGGGATCTTACAGCAGAAATTACAACCCATTTGCACACGCACTGTCCTTACCTGTAGAAAGTTCCCGGGCAAAAGACAATGAGACCAGTAGCAGGGGGAGACCAACAGAGACCAACTTAATGATACGATCCAGGGGTAACTCCAGGCGGAGGCCTTTCTTATTTGGGGGGACATCCGGCAGTAAAGCATCTGAGAGCATGTACTCCGCCGCCCTGTTTGCTATTGACATGATGTCGGCTAAAATCTGCAAAAATGAAGAAGAGATCCCCAAAATATTCACTCCGTCCCCCACGAATATCCCAGGGACCCGGCTCAGACTGACGGCGGCCGCTGACGTGCCAGGAGTTTAAATACTGACGAGAAGTTTTCCAAAAATAAATCCTTTTATTCATTAAAATACAAGATGAGCAAAAATAACCCAGAAATGTTCCCGGTTACTGACAGCTTATAATTTACTGACCACGAGGCTGTAAAGCTGCAGCAAATGTGAGGCCCCGGCCGGCGACAATTACAGGGGCGAGATCCCCGCACCCTTCTATATAGAGAT